>NW_020171993.1:2033071-2156370 GCF_003031525.2 Neophocaena asiaeorientalis asiaeorientalis
CGCCAGAGTAATATGGCTGTGAGGTTCTGCTCTGAGCTTCCTAACTCAGAGCACTGGAGTCCTCGGCTTGGCTTGAATTCCTTCTGAGCTGAGAGCTGGCCAGGCCTCAGAAACACAGGGCCGTCCATCACTCAAGTCTCAGGTTTGCTCCTTGGAGAGCCTGAGTTGACCACAACTGCCTTGGCACCGTTCCACTGTGAGCGAGTCACAAAACTGGCATTTAAGTCCGGAGCGGAAAAAACACCCCAAGCTTGTTCGTTTTTTTCTGACAGGTGCTGGAGCCCATGAAAGGTCAGATTCCAGCTCGCAGTCACATCCTGGCTTAGCCGGCTCCAGGCACACAAAGGCCCGTCTGTCTCACCCAAGCACGGGGAGTGGGGACCCAGGCCAAGGGCTTAACATGGCTGCCTGATGGCCCTCGCCTGTTGATCCGGCCCTTCACGGGCATGGGCCTAAATGAAGCATTGGGAAGCCCAGCTGCCGAGGACGTGTGAAGCAGGAGAAATGAAGAAGAATGCAGGCTTTTTTCTGATTTGTAATTGCAAGAGATATTAACCCCCCGGCAGCCCATGAATCCATAGCCCACATCCAGCCTGCTGTGGATCATTTGTAAAAGCCCTGGGACACTGCTATTTTAAGTTCAAAGCCTTGTGGGGCTGCAAAATTGAGTGAGACCTATCCCTCCAAGCCCAGCAAGGATGTTGGGAAATGAAGGAGTTTGTTCTCTTCCTTGCTGATGCACCAGGGATCGCTTGGCATTGCGGTGTTATTGGAACAGAGGGTGTGTGTTTAAATGCACGTAGCCTCGTGCTTTCAACCAGGAACATTTGTTTTTGCAGCCTTTATGAAAACATCTCCCAACTGACAATGGCTCCAAGGACCCACAGTCCTGGATTTTAAGTTCCTTGTCAGCAGCTGTAGGCCAAGGTTCTTTAACACGTCTAACTTCTTCAAAAGATGGTCACTTTACCAACTCTCCAGGCTTCTCTAGTCATGCGATTCCTTCCCCTCTCCCCCCACAACCTTCCCCATAACTTTACACCAAACTGTGATGCTGACAGGAAGCCAAAAGTCAGAGTGGCTACTGCACACCACCCCTGTAAAGGAACCTGGAAAATCTTGATCTTATAAGAACTTCGTTTGAAAGCTCCTGTCAAATAGCACGTTCATAGTACCAATAACATTCTTTTAACCAAGAAAAAAGAGAATAAACCTGCTTACAGAATAAAAACCAGTTGTTTCGGGATAATTTTTCCCTCCTGGTTGAGAGAATCTCATCCTAACAAGAAACCTTCTCAGTAAAATAAGATGAAGGCTAGAAACTGGGGCCTTGCCTCTTGTCCTAACTGTGTCACAGAGTTATTCTGGGGCAAAATGTGTTCATACTCAGAAAGGGGGAGCCCCAGCTTTCAAATGGGGTGAACAGCAAGACACTAACTCCAGATCTCTTCCTTTGTCCAACCCTCCTCCCCATGTGTCCTTAATATCCCCCAAAGCCCTGTCCCTGCCACACTCGGTTAGTAAGCTTCCATCCCATACACTCAACCAACAGTTTGACTCAAAGAACGTCTGCTAGTAGCCTCTGTGAAAAGCTGAGGTGTCCTTGGGGCCTGCCCTACAGCCACTCTGTAACTGAGTCTCCCCATCTCTCATTGGGGAACAGAAATACTTACAACCCTAATAAGCTTATTGATGGTCACACCTACTATGTGCACACACTGTGCTAAGCTCTTTTCTGGCATGGTCATATGATTTCCCCACCACTCTATGAAGTAGGTATGATTCATCCCATTTTGTAGAAAAAGAGCCTGAGGCTCAGAGAGGCCCCCTGACATGGTGGAACCAGCGTACAAACCCACATAAAGCTGACACAAAAGACTGTGCTCTTAGCTACCACGCTGCAATGCCTCTCGTCCTAACTATAGCTCTTAAGAATAAATGATCCCCAGTAATCTTTTCAGAGAATAGTAGAAAATACTTTGGTCAAAATAATTATCAATTACTGGGCTCTCCGTGCATGCTGGGCACGGCTAGGAGCTTTGTGTAAATGTCTTATAACATTCCTGCAGGGTAGCTGACATGTCCCCTGTTTGATATGTCAATGGCTTGATGGACATGAGAGAGAGGGCAAAACCCTGAGCTTGATCCTAGAGTAAGAGGACCTTAGCAATGTAGCTGGACTGCGTACAGTATAAATCTGGCGGCATTCAAACGACTTACTGCTCCGTCGCTGTTATTTGTTATTATCAGAAGTAATAACTGGCATTTATTGAGATGGAATGCCACATGCTTTAGGGTTCCCTTCCTGGTGGGTTTGTGTTCCCGCTTTGGGGATGTCAGCATTCCAAAACTGTGATTCCCCAGACTGCCTGCGGCTCCACACTTACATGTGTGCGTGTGTGGGTGCCTGAATGTTTGCGCACACACCTGCTATGTGTGTCTGTCACACTGCAGGGAGCTTTTCCTCATTTAAACAGCCAATTAAAACCCACTTTGGCACTTAACGCATGTCACTGCTTCTCGGCACTCAGCTGCCTTCCCAGCAGGCCTTTAATTTGATAAAGAGCTTCTAATAATGACTAACAGAGGCCCAGTAAGTTAATTAAACCTTGTCCTTTATTTTGCTTTCAAGGTGTGCCCTCCTTGTAAAAGGCCCAGGGTCTGTGCTTGCAAATGACTTTAGACAATGTTCCATGCTTCAATGAGAAAAGTATGTCTGTCATGTCCTGGCAAGTTACACTTAAAGTCTCAATTTCAGCACCATGTCAGGCTTTCACTGAGGCCAGAAGCAGATGGAAAAAACCTCTGCACCCAGTTGTATGGAAGCCAGAGTTAGCAATGGAAGATGCATTTCCTCTGAGAGTATAATGCTGAAAGATGACCTGGCTGTCATATCAAACTCCATTTATCCCATTTCTTTAAAGTAATCTGAGAGTCCAGATGGGTTGTATAAACAGAAGAGGAGGTTCCTGGGAGTTCGCTAGCTTAATGAAGCCCGTATGTTTGACTCATGTAATAAGTATTTAATCATGCTGATGAAATTCATTTAAACCTCAGCCACACACGCTGTTGCCGAAGCCCTGATAATGCCCTACATCGCTCGTGCTAGCAGTGCTGGAGCAAGATAGGTGAGACAGAAAGTTGGTGACATTTCACAAGTAAATGGGCCTTGGAGGGTAGCGCAGGGGAGAGATAACGAGCCATGAGAGGCTGACTTGGAGCTCCAGTGCCTCTGAGTCCTTGAAGTTCTGCTCTGCATTCACCCCTGGTGAGGTGCTAAAGGCTGAGTAAGAATTCACATGTCCTCTCTGCTAAATTCCTGAGTGGTCAGCGCAGAGAGGATACATCAGTGTGGAAGCTTTCTGCTGCTATAGTAACAGAGACCCCAGACCAAGGAGGATCAACAACCTGGAATTTTTTGGAATGAGTAGAACTAGAAGGCCTGATACACAGTGCCGTCAGACCTAGTTAATTCAGCAGTTTGATCACATCGCCAAGGACCCGAGTCCTTTCCCGGTCTCTGGTCTGCAATCCGTGATGTCAGCTGTCCTCAGGTCAGCTGCCTTCACAACCACAAGATGCCTGTCAGTACCGCACTGCAGTGGAATGTGAATTACTACAGTGGAATGAGAGAAGCCATCTCTTCCTTTATTGGTAAAGAAAACTTTCCTTAAAGTGCCCAGTCCCATCCCAGAATATTTTTTGGCCACAAGACAATTACTACAGAGGGATGGAATCACCATGATTGACTTTGACCACTGGTCCCTGAGTGGCAATAGGGTAGCTCATACCAGCTTGCGAGAGCTGACAGCACACCCCTCCATTTGGTGACCTCCTGTTGGTAGCCTGAGACTGGCCGTGGTGGGCATACTTATGCCACAGGAATTGGCAAACACTACACACAGGGCTCTTTTTCCCTAAAGAGCCATCCTGAAGATAAACATCCAGCAAAAGAGATAAACTGCAAAACCGTGCCCATCCTGAAGGCTGAATGCCAGAACAAAACTGGGGTTCTTTTAGCTACAAAGAAAAATAAGGAGGTGGACTCAGAATAAGGATCAACAATATCTGTGTGAGAAGGGCTCAGCTGCTCACTCATTCTCTTTGGAAAACACAGCACTGGGGTCTAAGTAAGATTAAAACAACTCATGAATAGGAGACCCTATTTAAAAGAAAGTGACTTTTAAAATATCCTAAAAGAACCTGCCCACGTAGGAAGCACTTGTTTTGTCAGTTGGCCTCATTTTCCTGCAGAAATTGAAAAGCTCCTCGAGGAAAGCTCTTGGTTTCCTTTTAGCTAAAATGGTTCCCTACACTTTATGTATTTCACAATCACCTAGGAGAATCTGCTACAACTGCAGGTTCCTGGGCGTTCTCCCTGGTAATCTGGTTCAGTGGCTCTGGTGTGGGGACCAGGAAGCTGCACCTTGAACAGCATTCTCCTCCACCCCTCAGTGATTCTAATGCAAGTTGTCTGAAAAGCATTTTCACGGAAAAAAAAAAAAATCTTCCCCTTGATGATCTAACTCAGAGTTTCGCAAACTGCAGCCCAAAAGCTGAGAAGGGTTTTTATAGTCTTAAATGATTTATAAAAATCAAAAGAAGAATAATACTGTTTTGTGATGTTAAAATAATGTGAAATTCACATTTCAGTGTCCACAATAAAAGTTTATTGGAACACAGCACCCATTAGTTTATGTGTTGTCTGTGGCTGCCCGCACGCTATAAAGGCAGCGCTGAGCAGTAATGACAGAGGTGATATGGCCCACAAAGCCTAAAATATCTACTATCTGGCCCTTTACAGGAAAAAGTTTGCCAACCCCTGGTCTAATCCGTTCCACTCAATGAAGAACCAATGGAATGGGAAAGACTTTATCAATTCCCTAGCAGAAGGGGTCCCAGCTGGTTAAGTATGAGCCACTGGACATATCAGAGCCTTGCGGCCTCGGAGTCAGCCTGCAGCCCCATTTCCTCTGGCTCAAGCACAGCTAACAATGCCAGGTGTCTTTCCCTTTGACTGTTAAAGAGCCCTAGATGGTGTGGAAAGCAAGTAATGGTGTCTTTGTTGATAATATGCTCCACTTAATGCGAAACCAGTAACCATCATGGCATTACCCACGGGGCTTCTCCTCTACACACCATTCATTGTGCTTTCTCCTCTACCCGACCGTTGTGGTCGGGTCAGTAGGGAATGGATTCAAACACATACTATGATTGGTCTCTGTTCTCCTGGAGCTTACACTTTAGCTGGGAAGAAAATACAGAGAACCTCCAGGCAGGGCAAAAACAGCAGTGGTTCCATTTCAAGCTACAGGGCTTTTCTCAAGCAAAATCAGACATGTGTTCACCCATTAGCCATCCTAGCTCAGGGCCCTATGAAGTCAGTGGTGTCCGTGAGAGAGGAGCTCACAGAGGAGAGCTTCCAGGACTGCAGCCCTTGACTAGGGATTTTAGAAAGTTCCATTCCAAGAGTATTTATTGACAGAGTATCTCTGATGAGTAGGACACAGAAAGTGAACTCAAGGGAGAAGGGAATTCAGAAGAGGGGGCGGAACAGGGATCAAGGAAGGAGGCACAGCGAAGGCAATATCTGAGAAGATCTTAAAGGGCACGACATAACAGCCTCAGGCAAAGGATGAAGAAGCAAGAAAGCATAGGATGGGTGAAAAGAATGATGCATCTCCTGGTGGGGTTGCACTGGGGTGCTGAGGCTGAGAAGGTAGGTCCAGTCGTAATAGGCCCTGAATGCCAGAGTCAGAAATTGGCACTTAATTTCACAGAAAGGAGGAACAAATCTATGTATATAACATATACAGAAAGGGGCACAAATCACAGGTGAATTTTTCCAAAAGTGAGCACGTCCAGATAACCAGCACTTCTGTTCCCCAGAACACCCCAACCTGTGGGGAGTCCCCTCACCCTGGTACATAATTAATAACAACAGTGATCATTATGACTTACATCATATAGAAAGTTATGATTTGCAAATCATATTTCCATGCATTAAGTCTCCAACATCATGTAATAGGTATTATTATTGCCCTTGTTTTACAAAGACGTAAAGCAATAAGATCGCATGAGTATCATGTAGAAGAATTTGGACTCTATCTACCCTTTGTATCCTCACCCCATTCATGGTGCAGTCATTAAAATGATGTTGTAGATATTGATTTACTCATAGAGAAATATGGTCAAAATATATTATGGAGTTTAATAGGCTTCCCCAAAGGGGAAGAGGAGGAGGAATAAATTAGGAGTATGGGATTAACAGATACAC
Source organism: Neophocaena asiaeorientalis asiaeorientalis (assembly GCF_003031525.2). Lineage (NCBI taxonomy): Eukaryota > Metazoa > Chordata > Mammalia > Artiodactyla > Phocoenidae > Neophocaena > Neophocaena asiaeorientalis. The sequence continues at coordinate 2,039,349 of NW_020171993.1, forward strand.
ACTACTATATATAAAATAGATAAACAACAAGGACTTACTGTATGGCACAGGGAACCATATTCAATATCTTGTAATAACCTATAATGGAAAAGAATCAAAAAAAGGAAAAAATATATTTAATATATATATGTATAACCAAATCACTTTGCTGTATACCTGAAATACCGTAAATCAATTATACTTCAACTGTTTAAAAAATAGGCTAAGAAGAACCATGTATCACTTACGGGAAAATATCATGGGGCCGTAGAATATTCTAGAGTCAGATCATCTGTGCTCAAACCCCACCTCTGACACTTCCTGGCTATGTGACCGCTACGAACTGAATATTTGTGTCCCAAATATTGTGCCTCAGGTTCAGATGTTGAGGCCCTAATCCTCGGTGCAGTACTATTTGGAGGTGAGGACTTCGGCAAGTAGTTAGGGTTAGAGGAGGTCATGAGGGTGGGGACCTCATGACGAGATTAATGCCCTTACAAAGCAAGAAAGAGACATGAGCTCTCTCCCCGCCTCCCCCTCTCTGTCTCCGTCTCTGTCTCCCTCTCCCTCTCCCTGCCATGTGAGGATATAGTAAGAAGGGAGCCATCTGCAAACTAGGAAGTAGGCTCTCACCAGACACCATATCTACCAGCACCTTAATCTCGGACTTCCCAACCTCCAGAACTGTAAGAAATGAATGTTATTGTTTAAGCCATTCAGTGTAGGGTGTTTTGTTATAGCAGCTCAAGCAGAGTAAGACAATGACCTTGGGCGAGTCATGTAATTTCTGGAAGCCTCATTTTTCCCATCTGCAAAATGAGTATAATAAGAATATGTGCTTCACATGGCTACCAAGAGGACTCAATGAGAAAACCTGTGTGTGGTAGGCAGGATCGTGGTGCCCCAAAGCTGTCCGTGTCCTTGGGAGTCTACTGTCAAGTCTTCGTCCCAGCCAAGTAAGTCCAGGAGGGGCTGCGAGATGTGTTCTGAGCCCCCCAGGAGCAGAAGAAACCGTAGCAGCTGGTGGCTGCCTTAGAATCATCCTGGGTATTGGAGGGGTAGGTGGTATTTCTGCTTTGTCCTAGCCTATAGCCTAGGAAATTTCTTTATCGGAACATCCTGGATTTAACTACTGTTTGGAATTTTGACTAACTTACCTAATGCTCCTCAAATACGTGAATTCCCCATAACCCTCGTGGAAGAACGTAGCATAATTTATTAAGCCCATGAGCATTGGAGTCATCTATAGAATTCCTGGCTCCCCCGATAACTGGTTGTGTGATCTTGGATAATTAACTAATTTCTCAGGAAGCTCAGTTTCCTCATCTGCAGAAGTTGGAAAATAAGGCATTCCTGACAGGTCGTTGAGAGGATTCAATGAGATGACGTGAAGCACTTAGCACATTACCTGAGAGAGGGTAAGCACTCCACAGTGGTAGCGTACATTACTAATTACCCACAATATGCCATCATCCTGAGAGCAGGGACTCCTGAATCAAGCACTGTGGGCGCCGTTCCCACACCCCACGGGGCCCCAAAGCATCTCAGAGTCTCCAGCCCACACTTTTGCTTTGCTCTGCTGATAAAAGAGGTACAGGCAGGCAACTGGAGGCCAGGGAGGCTACCAGAGACCAGAGGGACGGCAGCCACATGCAGCATCCCGGTGAACTTGGAGAAGCAGCCCTAGCCTCCCTGAGACCTGACATGTCCTGCTGCTGGCTGCCGCATTTGGAGCTGAAACCCAACTGGCCTGGCTTATGTTAGTTCTCCTGAGCAGAATGCAGAGGGGCTGCTCTGGGGTGAGGGTGGGAGTCTTGGTGCTGGATTGCCTACCCTTTCTTCCACTAGCCAGCGCATAGCAGAGAGAAAAGGGCCTGACCTCACTGGGTGGTCGCTCTTGCTTCTTGCCTGTGGTTTCCTATAGATGCCAGCCTCTACCTGGCAAATGCCCAAATGCCCCCTGCAGGTTTAAGAGAGTGATGATTCTCTGCTAAGGAACTATGGCTTGCAGAGCTGGTGACACTGCAAGGTACCACCCAACCTCCCTCCCACTCTGTTTTGACTATGCCTCTGCCACGTTCCAGACCCCAAGAGTGCTACTTGCCTTGATGTAGCACAAGAGCAATGCAGGGGCACCTGAGAACAACAGAGAGGCGGGTGTCATTTTCCTGTTCCCCCTTTGGCCTCTAGGAGCAAAGGGATGACGTGGGAAAAGCTCAAGACCCATTCGCCGTGCAGCAGAAACAGAGCGGGTTCAGGGCACCGGCTGCTTGGTGGCAGCATTGAGAGGGCAGCTTCTACAACTATTGTACTCTTATGGAAGGAAACCTCGACTCCCTCAGTTTTCACACCAAGATATCAAGCTAAGGTTTATGGATTCTTATAGATGGAGGGAGAGAAAGAGGGAAAGAAGGAGGAAGAGAAAAACCCGACTTCATAGGCTTGAGTCAGGCCTGCTACAGGTGGGAAGTAGATCCTGGCATCTGACAAAGCCATAGCAAGAGCACGATGGCTGGTGCTGTGGCCCAAGCACCACACAAAGAGCTGAAAGCACCAGCAAAATGGATGTGGCCGCCGACCAACAGCCATCAACCCCTGACAGCAGGTGCAGAGAGGAGATGGACAAATGGGGCCTCTCTGTCTTTGTCATCACACACACATAGGGCCCACGGTGTGTGAAACCTGTTTGTCCCGGGAGGAGGGGGCAGAGAGAGAAGAAGGAAAAAATGACTGGCTTACTCAGGATCCATACATCACTGGAAGGGAGAGCCTGTGCCTGGGGAAGCTGGAGATTCTACTTGGCACTGCGCCGATGGTGAGCCTGGAGGTCGTAAATCACCAGGGCTCTGCCAGCAACAGCCCCTCCCCCTGGCCTGGTGCAAAGGTGGTGGTTGTTTGGCTGGCACTGGGGCAGGTGTCCGCCAGCCCGTGGGATGCAGCCCTTGGGTGTGATGGGGGAGAGAGCAGAGTGGATTGTTGTCCCTGAGAACTTGGCCCGGTGGCCTGGCAGAGCTGGAATGTCCTTGGCCAGCTCTTTGTAAGCATTCAGAGGTGATCAGGAGATGCGTCTCATGATCGGATGACTTGGGCTTGCTGGAGTATTTTTCCCAGGTTTCGGAATCATCTGAGGTCACTTGAGTGTCCCTGCTGTCCTTGTTGGGTCCCTCAGGTAGCTCCCCGGATTCTAATTGTTCCGCTTGTGCTGAATTTGGTTAACTTTCATGCTGCATTTGTTTAGCTTGGATGGGCTTGCCCATGAGGTAGATGTGTCAAAGTAGACTTTTAATAGTTTGCCTCACCCCATGCATCGAGGAGGGGCTGTACGCAAAAAGGGACAGATTGCCAATAGCAGCTGTGCCCCTCCCTACCCTCCCAGGTGGGCTACATGTGTCCCTGCTCGTATACCTGCAATGGCCCTGCCATCTGGCAAACACTTAATAATGCTACAAGGCCCAACTCAGATGTCCTGTCTCTGGGAGGCCTTCCATGACATCTCCCCCACCTCACACCACCACGTACTGGAGAACCAGTCCTTTTTTCCTTCAGTTGCTTAATAAAAGATTATTGAGCCCCTACTATGTCCCATATGCTGTCAATACAAGAGAAAACAAGACGGGTGCAGCCTCTGTTACAGCTTACTCTGTTGTGGATTCGAGAGATCATAAAATATAAATAAATAAAATGGTCACACCTGGTACGTGCTTTAAAGGAAATAAACAAGAAGCTGAGAGCAAATAACAAGGATTAAAGTGGAGAAGCTACCATAGGCGGGGCGATGGAAGAAGGCTTCTGAGGAAATGATATTCAGTGGAAGCTGGAAAACAGAAAGGGGCCAGCAGGGGGTGCTATGTGCAGAGAAGACCTGCAAGCAAGAGGGACAGAGGTCCCTGCGATTGGAGAACAGGCAGGCTGAGATCACACAGGGCCAGGAGTCATGGGAAGGGGGCAGGCAGTCCATGCTCAGGGTCCTTCGATCATGTTGTATTTCACCCTATTTGGGCAGGTGTTCTGCTTCATTGTTACCACTGGTTTATTTCCCCATCTTCCAAGCTGAGTGTGGGCCCCTCAAGGGCAGTGTTGTGTTTTGCTCACGATTGTGTCTTTGGCACTAGCGCATTCAACGCGTCACGGATGGATGAGATGGGCAGCTGGGCCCTGACCGCCTGAGTAGATCGCATACCTGTCTGCCCTTTGCCTCCTCTCTCCGCTTCCAAGGGTGAGGAAGAAGCCCCTGTTGGAGGAAGTGGATGCACAGCCAAGTGGCCAGAGTAAATGACCGGGCCTTCGTCCGGAGATGACCTTGGCACCTGAGACACAAAGTCCACACGCCTGGAACTCCTGCAGGCTCTGAGAGCCTTTCCAGCTGCTGGCAGTGCCAAGGGTTCTCAGCAAGACTGAGCACCTTTTATGGACCCATCCATGTCTTGAATGCATGCCTGAACCTCGTGATCAGTTCCTGCCCATTGTTTTGGAATTGTTCTATACGATATCTGGTAAAAAAAAAAAACAATTCAAGTAACGCACGCTCATCAGCACACAGTTCCATCTGTGGCAGCAAACGTTGATCATAGGGACACGCTTCTATTTCAGTTCAACACATGCTTCCACGCCAGGCACAGGGATGCCAAGAGGACAATACAGCCCCCGCCTTCAGAGAGCTTACAGGCTAGTTAGAAAAGAAAAAAAAAAGACTTGTAAATAAGTAAATGCTAGAAAATATGTTTAATTGCTATGAAGTGGGCATCAGCTCAGTTTACAGATAATGGGATCAATTTTACCTGGGGAGGAAAGGGAGAGTAGGAGGCATTGGAAACGTTTCCATTTGGGAGAAAGTGAGTACATGTTGACAAGAAAGGGCACTTCGGGTAGAGAGAGCAGTATAAGCAAGGAGGCAGAGAGGTCAGAAAGGGTATATTGCATTCGCTGCGAAAGAATTTGGCAAGGCTCAAGAGCTGGAGGCTGGGGGAGAGTGGAGGTGGGCAATGTACGGTCGGATGGAGATTTGTGTGCTGGTCTGAAGAGCTTGCACTTGACCCTGTTGGCACAGGGATCCCCTGAAGGGCTTTAAGTGGGACCGAAGGTGGAGAGGTCATATTTACCCTGGGGAAAAACTGCTGGGGTGGCAGTGTGGAGACGGGAGGGGAGAAGATAAAGCCAGGAGGCCAGGAAATCAGTCCAGGCACAAGTGAGAGCTGTCACTGGGTCGTAGCCAAGGGCTGAGAGAGAAGGAAGATTCTGGAGGAGTTGGAATCGCTAGAACCGAATGCTGCTTCAGAGCTGGGGAAGGGGTTCCACTCTCAGGGTTCCCCTGGGGGTGGAGGATGGCGCAGAGGCAGAATGTAGGAGGAGGAGTAGATCTGGTGGTACATTCATCCTGTTTTGGACAGCCTGAGTTTGACATACTCAGCACCAGACTTAGACTTGAGCAACTGGGGTTGCTCCCACCCTCTGCCCTGCACTTTGGGGGCCCCATTCTCACCCTTCCTGGGTCACACCACTTTCCACGAGAAGTCTATGGGACCAAGGGGACGTGCCCACCTAGATCCAGTGACGCTGCACCCCTCTAGCCTTGCTCCAGGTAACTGGAAATTCCATGCCCAAATGGCCCCAGCCTGTGGCCTCTTCCCAGGTCTGTCCTCCCAAGGGTGGTCGATGTGCACACTCTTGGCCCTAGGCAGCGGCCAAGAGGCAGTTTTTTGGTGGGGTGTAGAGATGGAGCCTGGACATGCAGCCTGGGCTGTCTACACACTTGCGTGTGCGCAAGGCCTCTCACTGTGTGGGACAGAGAAGGGTTTGGAAGAGAAGGACTCTCCATTTGTCACCCACAGATATCAGACAGACCTGGAGCTAACCTGCGGGGTCATTTTCGTACTGTTCTGAAATCTTCTCTTTTCTGCACCAATTACATTATCTACAGCCCCACCTCTGAGCAAAGAACAGTGAGGAAGGGAAGCTGAGTGCATGCATCTCCTGTGCCTCCAGAAAGACAAAGACACACCTAGATGCCCCACAAGTAGCATAAAAGACAAAGGGAGGGTCCACTTCCCTTTCCAGCCTGTGGTCCTAACCCAGGCTCCTCTGCAGAGCTTTTCTTTTGTCTCTTTCATGAAAACCAGTAGGGTCTCTCCAGTCCCTCTGCTCCAATTACAATGCAGTGCTTTCTCCTGGGGAGCAGCCATCCGGATTATCTTCTGCGTCTGGTCACCTCATCAACTCATCATCTTTTTAATAACTTCATAGGAAAACATAGCCTTTCACATTTGCCTCTTAATTTCTCCCTCCTCCAGCAATTTCTTCTCTCTCTCTTTCTCTCTCTGAAACCTTGTTATTGTTACTTTACAGAACACTGGCCTATAGATTGCCCAAAAAACATACACTGTAAAGCAAACACACATGGCTCTGTCTCTGAATCACTCAGAGCTGATCCAGCTGTGCAACTTCACCCTTCCAGCTGTTTACTTGTGCACAGCCCAGCAGCTTCGTGGTGTGGGTCCCGGCTTCAAAGCTGCTCTATTACTGGTCAGGAGCTCCACGGGCACGGTTCACCTGAGATCACGGGGAAGAACAAGAGCAGCCCGGGCCGCTGGCCCAAGCCCAGGCCCCTGGCAAGGCAAGCAGAGCACTGCCGCAGCCTGAGGGAGGGGCAGAGGGTGACTCCAGGCCATAGGGAGCTACCTGACATCCACATCCCTGGGGTGTTTCATAAGCCCCGACAGCTCCTTACCATTGTTTCAGGGGAAGCGGGGCCTCCTATCGCTTTATCACCCCATCCCTTTCCCTGGCAGGAAACTCCCTCCTCCCTTGGAACCTTGTCCCAGACGAAGGTGGGGAGATGACTGCACCTATCAAAAAAGGTCAAGACTGGCCTAAAAGAAAACGGTGCACGGTCTGCATTTCACAAGAGCCTTTTGCAGTTCTTTTTAATTAGCTTACATCATGTTCCCCTCAGGTGGGGAGAGCCCGGATCACTCTGTCAACAGCTCTATCTATAGCGGGCCCAGGGCGGGCCCAGCCTTCACCCCAGCCCCTCTGCCTGCACGGAGCTCCTGACCCCGGGGCTCAGCTGTGAGAATCAATCATCTCCTTCCAGAACTCATCATTCAGCAGCTGCAGGGCCTCAGCTATTTTTATCGCCTCAGGAAGCCGGTGGCCAAGGACAGGCTGGGCTACCTTTGCGGGAGGTGTTGCTGCAGAAATGAGCTGCGGGTTGTCAGGGCAGCTGAGCCTCTGCCTCAAGGTCAAATCCAAAGTGCCTGACCGGGAACAGAAGAGCACTTGACCTTCCTCCACTCTGCAATTGCAAAGGCTTACGCCGGGGAAGCAGATATCCCAAGGAGGGGACAAGTCCAGGGACGCTGTGGAAGGACTTGGGGTGGGAGGGGGAGGAAAACACAGTGGACACATGTGTGCCTGGGCTTTGCCTACCCAAACAGGGGTGTCAGAAATCATAACATCTCAGACAGCTGGCCTCCATCACCTGTCCAGTCCTAGCCAACAACCAACACTTACAGGGAGCCTTCTATATGCTGGACTGGGCCTGGCAATTCAGGGTCAGCCCTGGGGTTGTCCAGATCAAACGGAGCATTATGAAACCCAGTCCGCCCATCACCCCGTTCCTTTGCCAGCCTGGGTTTATAACTATCTTCCTGCTTGGTTACCAGAGTAGGAAGGAAACTATACGGTGTAACAGCAGGTGACACAAAGTATTTTATATTTGTAAAGGTTCATCCGATACCCTAAACAAGCTCCTTCAGCACAGTCCTCTGAGGTAAGTCGGTATTCTTAGTCTGTTTAAAAATAGTCTGGACGGCCAGCGTCTCCGCTGCCTGTGCACGTGTGTGCTTTGCTAAGTGGGAAAAGCACAACTTACCAATGTCCTAACAGCAAAGGGTGGGAGAAGTCTCAGATTCCCTGCATCTCTCTCATCTCCAGAAAGGAAAGACAGGGGTCTGAAAAGGAAAGATGAGCTCTGAGGCTCTGCCTGTTTGCACCCCTGTGACCTTTGGGGAAGGGAAAGCAGAACCCATGAAACACTCTACTGGAAGGATGGGTGATGGGGTAGCTGATGCCCTTGACCCCATTCAAGCTCCAATGAGGGAGAAAGAAATGAGTGTGGTGGCCCAGACCCAGCTCCCCTCTGAGCTGGGGAGAAAGCTGAGGTGCACAATGCCTTCCCAGTCTGTTGAGGAATAGCTGAAAGGCGTGGCTGAGGGCAGCATATCCAAGGTGGAAGGGGAGATACCCAGGGAATTTTACCTCTCAGAGCAGGAGGCAGGGGTGAGGACTTGCTTGGATTATATGAGACAGTGGGTGTCCTCGCCTGACTGGGGCAGCAGGTTGAGAGGTTGACGGACTGCCCCAGGGCCCTGGAGTCCAGCCAGGCCAAGTACCCCCTCTGTGCCCCAGGCTCACTGTGGCTGTGAGTGACCAGACTCTTTACTGCCCTGAAATATTCTCTCCCACGGCCAATGCCAAATTAGCAGATCATTTAAAGAATAAGTCACTTGACACTCTCCTTTACAGCTGGGGAGTGTGCAAATGGATCTAACCTTTCTGGAGAACAATTTGGCAACTAGTATTGGACCTTAAAAATATTCACACCCCTTTGAGCTCTTCATTTCTGCTTTCCAAATTTCCCCAAAGCAAAGAATGCCCAACAATAGCTGACTAGTGAAACGAATGCATCTATTTAATGAAGTACTATGTCAGTACATATTTAATGACAAGGGAAAGTGCTAAAAATGTAACGGTCAATTTAAAAAGGCAGAATAAAGACTGCATATAGAGTATGATCTCTATAAGATTTTTATTATTCTAACATTTGCTGGAAGAAGAAATGTCCCTGTTTAAGAGAATTCATTCACAAACCACTTGTATTAGAAGGGAGACCTCGTGGGTCTGGTGTTGAAAGGTGCAAAACAAGAGGAGGGTTTGGGGGGCTACGGTGGTGAGGGTGGGGAGAAGGGGGCATGGAACCAAAGGAGGAGCACAGAGCCAAAGGTGTGAGCCCCAGACTCCCCACAGCCAAGTCAGGCATTCCCCACTGTGGAGCTGCCTGCAGGGCACAAAGATGCCCGGTGCTCCATTTGTAGGTGCTACAGTGGCTGCAAGTTAAAACCTAACTCTGCCCCACGTGACATTTTCAGTAAAGTCCATTTCATCAATAAATGCTTTGTGTGAGTGGACATACGGGGTGGAAATCCAGAGAAGGACTTAATAATCATCTAGGTTCATGCAACGCAGAACAACACAATTAAAATGGCTGTAGAAATAGATGCTTGGAGATGGAGGTGACCCTGAGGACACGAGACCCCTGGAATTTCCAGAAACAATGGGGAAGACTTTGGACTTCTAGAGAGTATGCAGCAGGGTTGAGCCGCTCCCTGAGGGGCTGGGAAATCCTTGCTGACATCTGACTTGCATGTAAACGTACGTACACATACATGCACGTAGGACTGAAAGAAGCAGGACCAGGATTTCAACAGCGGTTACTCTTGGGTATAGGAAATATGATGATATTTATTTTCCTTTTTATTTGGCTTAGAATTTTCCAACTCTGGTATAATAAACATACATTTTGTAACTTAAAAAGTAAATACAAAGCACTACCATTCTGTGTGGTGTGTGGAGTGTTTGTGTTTCTCTGTGGGTGCTCTGCCTCTGGGTTGATGAGAAGCCTGGTCGATCCAGATCCAGACCCAGACCCTGTCACGGATGCCGACTCTTCATGGAACTCAGCGCAGCACTTGGGGACGGGGCCCTGCCCACTACGATCATACCAAAGACCACTGAATCCCCCAGACTGGAGCTCTGGGACATGCCAGATGTGTTCCAATCTCAGCTGCAGCTCACATCATCAGGTCTGTGAAAGGGAACCTATTTCCCTGCAAACTGAGGCACAATTACCACTGTTGGAAGGATATAATCAACCATGTCTCCTGGTTTCTCTGCCTTCCTTTGATCTCTGTTTATATGCATCGTCTAAAAGCTTGCAAGTAAAATATTCCGCACTGATTTTTGTCTTTGAATCTTTCTTCTCCTTATAATAGAGCAGAAGCCTAAACTGCTGGATTAGTTCTCTCTTCTCTGTTCTTTTACTGAAGGGAAATTCTGCAGATAGTAAATGGAGATGAAAAGACAACCAACCCATATGTTCATCGTACCTTTGGTGGACAAGGCAACTACTTCTGTCTTAGATGGTAATATGTTTATACCATCACACTGAGAACTTTCCTACCATTGTATATGTGGGGATGTGGAAATGCTTCACTGCCCAACCATTAACTCTCAAACCATTTTGAGGAAAAAGAGAGGAAGCTGGGGAAAATTATTTGCAGTGCCCTTTCTCTGGGTGGCGCCCTCAATCTTTTTTGACTCTGGCCAACTTCGGCTTGGCAGAAGTCCTCACAGCCCATGTCCCTCTGCCTGTTTCCTCTTTTTAGAAGAAAAAAAGCAAAACTCAGTAATGATAAAAAAGATTAGAGGAATAAAAAAGAATTTTTCATTCACTTTATAAAAACATTACAAACTTGAACACGTGACTTTATACTAAATTATTTTTATTATATATAATACCTATTTCTCATGCATCTATATTTTATAATAATTTAGTACATAAATATTTCACATTGCATTATATTTTATACTATGAAGCAATACTTTGTTCGAAGCTCAGTAGTTCTTAATTGTTCTTAGTAGGCTTCAAGTCAATAACTTTCGGTAGTCTATAGTAATGAAAGTTTGCAGAAATAGGCACCATTCGTGTGGAAGAAATCAGCATTTTGGATTTCATAATTGCCTCCTGGCCTTTCCACTGGCCTTGGACCATAACGCAAGAGTCATTTTTCCCTGAGAGACAGCAACGTAGGCTTTTTGTGCATAAAAGGGAAATGATACCTAAGCACAGTGGTGCTCACATTGGTAGAAAATAGACACTTATTCTAACCACACGTTTTCTCTTCACATCCTCTAAGGCAATGATCTCTTTACAGACCCTCAAGTGCTTTCTCCCAACCAAGGATCTTGGGGTAGTGGAGAGACCTGAGCACTGAAAAGAGAGAGTTATTTTGCCAACTTCTTCCTCCAAAGCCCAGGGCCCCTCCCCTGCCCGCCGGGGGTGGGTGGGGGGGGTTGTCTTCCAGTTAGGATCTAGAGCACTGAGTCAGAAGAAAGGCACAGAGGAAGGGAGTTTAAAGAAAGACCAAGCCATGTTCACTAAAAGGCCTGAGTAGACAGAAAAAGACGAGATGAATGAAGGCAACAGGTGCAGGCTCAAAGGCTACCTCCCATTATAACAAAAGCCAACGTCAGGGAACAATCACCCATCGTAATCTTTGAATGATTAAAGCTGACCCCCACAGTCCAGGGACACATGGAGCACAGCAAATGGACCTGCATGAGTGCTTCCATCTCCAAGGGCCAACTTTTACTTCCTTTCTGTTCTTTTCCTTCTAGAATTCAGTTTGGATGCAGGTTTCTCTAAGACACGATGAAATCTCTAAGAAAAAGTTTGGGAGGGCTTCCTAACGCTTGTTAACTGTAAAAGAAACCCCAGTGGAGAGGAACTTCTTTCTTTCATACTTCCGTAAAATTTGGAGGCTAACTGAGAACACCAGATTCTATCATGTGTAGTTTAAGATTCGTGGCAGCACTAACCCTCTGTTTTTACTGAGGAGGACACTGAGGCTAGAGACGTTGAGAAACGAGTTTAGGGGTGCACATGTATAAGCGACAGATGCAGGCCTGGCATTCAGCTCTGCTTCAAGAGACTGGACTCACTCTTCTGCAGGGTGGATGCCCTGAGCTGGGTCCTCAAGCACAGCTCTTGGATATCCTTGGGGACATGAAAAGGAGGGCAGAAAAGGCAGATGTAGAGGGGCTGGAGGACGCAGTGGGGTTGGGAGGGCCACCATAAGGGAGTGTGTTCAAGCAGCAAGTGAATAGCAGGCACCCTCCGTGGTCCTGTCCCCATGCCAAGCGCTGGGGTGGGCACCAAGGAACCAGAAGAGGTGGGCCCTGAGCCTCATTAGCGAGGCCAGAGGTCCTAGGGCAGATAAAGGGCTGACTGAGTAGGGGAATCTTAAGACTCAGCCCTGGTGGAAGATGTGTATCCTGGTGAGGAAACGCATGAGGACGGGGTTAACACCGGCCACCCTGTGGTCAGTACATTTCACAGAGAACACACTGCCATTCACTTTAACAAACGATTTAGATATCCAGTGACCCTCGCATCAAGGCTGGGCACAGATTTCTTTCCTCGAGTGAAAGAAATGACCCTCATGTTGACTTCGGGGGCTAGTTTTCTTTGTACTACAGAAGTACAAATATCGGAAAATTTTTAAGATAGAAAATTAAGATAAAGAAACAAAACGAACCTCCGGTGCAACTCAACGCACAAGGATACAAAGCTTCTCAAGGCAAGGTCTCCTGTGTCTCTATCCCAGGCATCTGATCAGTCCCTGAAACAGCTCAGCCAGGCTACACATACCCCTACCCCACTCCACCTCAGCACAACCATCCCTTGCATGTCCCCAGGGTTCTCTTTGCTGCAAACAATGCTGCCTGTTCTCCCTCACAGGGTCCTGACATACATCCTCCAGAGGCCTGTCCTGACTCCTCAGGAAGCGCTCTGGCAGAGAACATGGTATTTCCTAAGTTGGGAATCATTCTGGCTTTTGCTGTCTTCCACTGTAGCTAAATATCTCTCTCTGTGAAATTAAAAGATTTGGTGGATTCTCCCCCCACCCCACTTTTTATATTCTACAAGGAATGGGCATCATCCCTGTGCTCTGGAAAACGCTGTGAACTTGGTCTAGTCTTGCCCACACACAAATGGAAATGCCTAGATGGAACCAAGGCCGACGGAAAGGGTTTGGCCAAGCCCCAAAGAAAATAAGACGACTCGACCCCAGAGAAGCAGACAGTCCTGACTCCGGGCACACGAGGTAAACGTCGAATGGAAATCCAACTGCTGCAGAGTGATTGCTCAGATGAGGCAAATGTGCTGTGAAATCAGCCCTTGGAAAATCATCTGGAGTTCATCTCAGCGAAATCCCCAGCCACCCCAGAGGGAGCCTCAGGAGCTCCCCTCATCAGAAGCCCGGAAAGCCTCGGCAGGGGCACGGCCCTGGGGCTCTGACTGTGCCCTTGTTTATTTACAAACCTGCTTTTCTTTCCCACCTCTGTTCAGCCCTCAGCTTTGCCCCCCGGGGAGCCCAGGGCATCCATCATGCCTTTCACAGGGCAGGCGCAGAGACACAAATGAAAAAGAGAGACTGTTAACTCCATGGCTGCCTCACCAGCCCAGGCAAAGAGATCCTGACGCGTGCCCCCAAAGGGTTTCTGCTCCTGGTGGGAGGTGGGTAGACCTAAGACCTTCCTCTGGGCCATTGCAACAAAAGTCAGTGGGGAGGAGGCTCAGAAGGGAGTCACTGAGACTGCCTAGAAAAGAGAATGACCCTTTGGGTTGGGTTTCACCTGTCAAGTGCATACCCTAAAATGTCAGAGAAGTGGCTCTAGTCCCTGGTGCCCGGGGGCCTATTTCATGCTTGCAAAGTGGCCTGATCTCATCTACATTCCCAGAGGCACCAGGAGTCAGCCCAGGGGAGTCTCTGCGTCCCCACCAGCCAGGAGGGCTCTCAGTATTATGCGCAGCACAATTACTGCAAATGCTCCCGCAGACCAGGTAGAGCTCTGAGGAATTTAGGGATCAGTTGCCTTGTGATGGGCAGGTTTTTGACATCACAAAAAGTAGAGTGAAATGGGGGACTTTCCCGAGGACTGATAGCGCCTGTCTCCGAACCTCACATCTGCCCTGACACCCTCCCAGAGCCTGGAGCCAGCCCCCTCTGGGTCTGTGATCTCACTTGGAAAATTCAGATAGTTGGGCTGAAGCAAAGAAGTTGGAGGGAGTCACAGGAAGGAACGGGAGAGTGTTTGTAAGCTGCTTAGCAGACGAAAGTGACAACGTGTCAAATTTTCCAAGCTGGTTTCCAAACATGCTGTTAATGGGTCTTCCAGAAGCCCATCTCCTAACAACCTGAAAGACGTTTGGTTCCCAACTTTCTCTGCCACAACATACAAGATGATGATATTCATACGGATGAATGTCATCCATGTGGCATACCCCCGGACCAACCCACACCTGTGCCCAATTCCCAGCATCTGGCTGTCCTCCACCTCTTCCACCCGCAAAAGCGAATCAGGATAAAAGTGAGTGTGAGGGACATTATTATGGGGTAATCAAGGAGCCACCCCAGTTTAAAAAAAGTTAGTGAACAAATCATTCACATGCTTGGATACTTTACTAGAAGGGACAGATGACAGTTGTCCACGTGTAGCCTCATCTGGACCATGATTGCAGAAGGAGAGCTGGGGCCAGCACCAAGCTTCCTGAGGGTTTGTGTTGCACCCCTGAGCAGGGGCCTGGCTGTCCTAATTCCAGGGCATGGTGTGGGAGACTGGCCATCATTCCAGGCCAGTGTCCCCAGCCTTTCAGAAGTGGTTCCTGGGACTGGTGTGGCCCGTTAGGTGAGCGATTTAGCTTTCCACACCCTCAACCCTGTGGACTGAGAATTTCTATGTCCAGCAGAAGTTGGGGTGACTAAAGTATAATTACACTGTCAAGATGACCATGCTTATGATCTCATGGCCCAAAAGAAGGCACGAGTCTCCTGGGCCATTTTAGAGAGTAGGTGAGGCTGAGGGAGGTGGGGAAACAATGCCTGTGAGAATTCCCAGCAAATAGGATGGAAGGACTCTCTCAGCATCTAGAATCTGCTTTCTTTGTTCCACATCTTGAGCCTCCAGCAAGCTGGTAACTTCCATCCCTTTTCTTTCTGCCTCCAATAGAGAATGCAGCTGAAAGTATGTATTTCAGGGCTGTGAACGGAACCAGCAGCTTGTCACCACCACACCCCACCAGACCCTGTCCTCACACAAGGGCCAGAGGTCCTGGGTGAACTATCGCTTGAGAGGCAGCCACCCACACCCATTGGAGGCCACGGCTGGCCTATGGGCAGGCCCAGAGTTCTCTCAGTGAGTACTTAGATGCAATTGAACCTGGAATAGATGTTCCACAGAAAGTCTAAATATGGGTCCCTCCCTCTCCTTGAAACATCCTGTGAGCAGAAGTCATGGTACCTGTACACCAAGTAAAAAGTTACATGCCTCGAGCTTTAACAAGGACTTCTAAAGAGGCTTCCTCCTTCTCGCGGTGTACGTCCCTTGTGCCTTCAGTTTGAAAGGAGATACTAAGTGAACAACAGTGATCCAAAGGCTCAACCTGTCTGATTTGCAGCACCTGTCACTCACCAACCTTGGGCAAGGGCATCATCACTTTAACCTTGGTTTCATTCTTATTCATCCCACAGACATTCAGTGTCGTGAACACAACGGACACAGCCCTGCCCTCATGGAGCTATTCTTCTTCGGGCAGGGAAAGACAAGAAACAAATACAGAAAGATGGAATGTCAGCTCCAGGACCGTAAGGAGCTTTGTGCATTTTTATCTCCTCAAGCCCTGGAAGAGTGCTTGGTACGCAACAGGGGCTCAATAAATAGATATGTTGATAACCGTGGAAAAGTGTCAGGGCTGTAAGTGTTATGGCCAGAGTTAAAGTGTCAGGGCTGTAAGTGTTATGGCCAGAGTTAAAGTATGCTGAAACAAAGAGGACTGGAGGAATCACCTGCAAAGCGGGGCTGCTGTGGAAGGAACCTGATAACTCGCTGTTCTCGCACACAGGACAGCTCACAACAGATCAACACACAACCGTTATGCGGTGTTACTAGTTTGCTAGAGTTGCTGTAGTAAAGTACTACAGACTGGGTGGCTTAAATAGAAGAAGATTTTTATCTCACAGTCTGGAGGCTAGAAGTCCAAGATCACAGTGTTGGCAGGGTTGCTTCTGTCTGAGGCCTATGAGGGAGGATCTGTCCCAGGCCTCTCTGCTTGGCTTGCAGACAGCCGTCTGCTCCCTGAGTCTCTGCCCATTGTCCTCCCTCTATGCATGTCTCTGTGTCCAAATTGCTCCTTCTTATAAGGACACCAGTCATATTGGTCTAGGCCCCACTCAAAAGACTTCGCTTTAACTTGATTACCTTTGTAAATAAAGATCCTATCTCCAAATAAGGTCACACTCTGAAGTGCTGGGGGTTAAGACTTGAACATATGAATTTCGGGGTAGACACAATTCAACCCATAAGTATGTGTTTAATAAATATTAGCTGTTATTAATGATGACAGTAAAATTAATAACAGGAAAAAGTAGAAACAAAATCCAACACGAAACCATTAATAATAAAGTCAAAACTGTTGCCTCATTAGTTCATAATCTTCCAATAACTCCGTGGGGCCCAGAAATGAAGGCCACGTCCCTTGCTCTGGCAGGTAAGGACTTCCGTGCTAAGCCTTCATCTTGTTTTCCAGCCTTCGCTCCCATCTAGGCAAACTCTCCCAACCTTCACCCAGTCTCTCCCTGGCACCTCTGCTGGGGCTGTGCTCCCCCTAGAAAGCCCTTTGCTCTCTTCTTTGCTTACCCAACTTCAACTCATCCTCAGAAGTCCAGCTCCAGCCTCTGTCCCTTCAGAGGATATTTCCTAAGCTGGTTTACCAGTCAGTGTTCTAGCACACTCAAGGGAGCTCTGAAGAATAAAGGAACTATTTTCAGAGGCATGGGGAAGCTAACAGAAACCAAACAGGGACCCAGGGACAAGTGACAGCAGGAAGCCACACCATCCTGCACCCCACAGGAGCTGCTGCTTTAGAGGAACCAGCCAAACCAGAATCACACTTGACAAGGCAGGGAGGAAGCAGGGGGAATAAATCTCATGCCTCGCTCTCCTTCTGCCCCCCACCCCATCTCCTGTCTGTGGCTCCACTGGCCCAAGCGGAAGCTGAGGGCCGGGGACAGGCAATGCAGGCTCTAGCGGTCAGCCCCAAAGCACCCAGTAGGAAGAGAATGTGGCTCTGGGGGTAAGTAGGGGCCAGAAAGAATAATCAGCACACATGCTGGCCCTGTCTATCTTGCCTTCCTCTGAACCCACATGGCATTTTTTATCTGGGCCACGTATGTGACCTGTAGCCAAGCAGAACCATCCTGGCTGGTGATCTCACTTTCCAAGTGTGTGGTTATCACTGTGGCTAGAGGACAAACCCCAAAGCAGTGAGCGTGTCGGATGCTTCCTCCGTCCCCTCCCTGCTGCCCCTTCCTTGTCCACGCCCCACCCATAGTGCTGACTACAGAGCTGGGCTTGTAGTACGTGCTTAGTAAATCAGAGCTGAATACAAGCTGGGGTTTTGGAGATGAAGCGTGGGTGGGATCCATACAAATACATATTGAAAAATCACCAGCTCTGGAAGAACAATTGTCAGGCCCATTTCCTGCTGCAGATGGAGCCAGGAGACGCTCGGGGCTTGGCAACCTGACAGCTGAGGAGCAGCCAGGGATTTAGCAGGAGACAGAGAAAATGAGCCCTGCGGGTCTGGCCCAGCCCCATCCAAAGCACACTCAGGGCAGACTCTCTCTTCCCAGACTCGGGGGCCAAGGTGGGGTGGGAGCCGGCTCTGCTTGCTCAGGTCTGCCGTGAGCCAGAGGAGGGAGTCAGGGAGGAGGCGGCATAGGCTTGGAAGCTGATGGCTCAGCCTGAGGCCGGGCAGGGCTTGAGGGCACAGCCATTGCCACCTGAAGGGAGAGCCTGGATGTGAGAGCTGTGGCCCCTGCCATGCCCCAGCCCCTCACCTAGGCTGGTTTGGGGCCAGGGCTAGAGACTGAATGAGCCAGCAGTAGGCACCTGCCTCAATGGCATAGGCTGTCCATGGTCCAGTCACTGATGTGTGTGATGGACATTGTAGTTGTCACTTCCACACCCTTTCCAGCCCAGAGGACCTTCGTGGTCATTTCATTTCCAAGGACTAAGCATGGACTCAATTCTAGCCAATGAATCTCACAGGGAAGTCTGCTGGGAGTCTTGTGGGAGATGGGAGAATGACGCAGGCAGCCTCCCTTATTTTTCTGAACGCTGCGTCTCAATGTGATGCTGTGACTGCTGCTGCCATCTCGCTCCTGTTACGAGGTTAAACCGACACGGAGGCCACAGGACAGAGAGGTGCAAGAAACGTCAGTCTATGATGAGATAGCTGAGCCACTAAAGCAGTCTTCACACCTCACTATTCCAATATCTCCATTATGTGAGGTAATAAAGGTCCTTATTATTTAAGTCAGCTTCAGTGGGGTTTCTGTTACTTGCAGCCAAGAGTGCCCTATTTGTCATAATCTGAGAGATGGTCAGCTGAGCCACGCAGACTATCTCCCTCCAGGCCCTGAGCAGGGCAGGTAGCCCACCGGGGGTTCAAGGGATGTCTTTCATTGCTACACAAACATTTATTTTAATAGTTTTTTTGTTCGTTTTAATATCTACTCATTTAAACATATAAGTAGAATATCAAACCCATGACACAATTTTAAAAATAAACTTCTTGGGACTTCCTTGGTGGCGCAGTGGTTAAGAATCCACCTGCCAATGCAGGGGACACGGGTGTGAGCCCTGGTCCGGGAAGATCCCACATGCCGCGGAGCAACTAAGCCCGTGTGCCACAACTACTGAGCCTGCACTCTAGAACCCACGAACCACAACTACCGAACCCGCACGCCACGACTACGGAAGCCCACACACCTAGAGCCCGTGCTCCCCAACAAGAGAAACCACCGCAATGAGAAGCCCGCGCACCGCAACGAAGAGTAGCCCCCGCTCGCCGCAACTAGAGAAAGCCTGCGTGCAGCAACGAAGACCCAGCGCAGCCAAAAATAAATAAATAAACTTAATCAATTAATTTAAAAATGTTTCAAATAAATTTCTTTCTGTAAAAATGTGACTTATTTCAAAGGAGAACATTAGGTAAGTAACGGTATGCATATCACAAAGTAAAATACAGGATATGGAATGTGACTGCAATGTGGGCAAATCGGATCAGAGGCTACAGAGGAATTGGCCAGTAAGGAGTGAGAGGAGAAGGGGGCAGAATCACCAAAAGTGAGAGGCCTTCAACTCAACAACTATAAGTTAAGTCCTTTAAATTGCCAAGCCTGGGCCAAGCGCTGGGGATGCAGCAAAGAACAAGGCAGTCATTCGCCCTGCTGCCCTGGTGCTTCCAGTGTAGTGAGGAGATGGACATTGACTAGGAAACTTTACAACACATTATTATTTACAATGCTGGTCAATTCTATAAGGGAGACAAAGGGGTGTTAGGAGCGTGTATGACAGAAAGACCCAACTTCATCTGGAGGGATTGGGAAGTCCAGAGAAAGAAAGTGAGAAAGGGAAAACTCTCTGGAGCTGCCTCCCCACATTGGCCCAGTTCAGCTCAGCATCCTTAAAATGAACTTTTACTCTAGGAAGCTGTTATGGGCTAAACTGTGTCACTTCAAAAATTCATATATTGAAGTCCTAACCTCCAGTACCTCACAATGTGACTGTATACGGAGATAGGGTCTTTAAGAGATAATTAAATTAAAATGAGATCATTAGGGTGGGCTCTAATCCAATATGACTGATGTCCTTATAAGAAGGAGGAATTTGGCACAGAGACATGCACAGAGGGAAGGCAATGTAAAGGAGGACACAGGAGAAGACGGCCATCTACAAGCCAAGGAGAGAGGCCTGGAACAGATCCTTCCCTCATGGCCCTCAGAAGGAAGCAACCCTGCCAAAACCTTGACTGTGGACTTGCAGACTCCAAAACTGTGAGACAATGAATTTTTGCTGTTTAAGCCACCCAGTCTTTGTTATGGCAGCCCTTGTAAACTAACGCAGAGGCCTAAGTGAGTCTCTGTCCTTTACACGTAAGAGAGCCCAACTGATCCTGGGAGCAAATAGACTCAAGTTTGGGAAGGGAAGATGCTGGCCGGGCCTGGGGGCTTCACAGGACAGCTGCCTTTGTGCCTGGTGGGCCTCATGGCCCACCTCTGTCACCCCCACCGCCAAATTTGAATCTGCAGCAGACACCCGTCTTCCCTCCTGGACGGGGAGTGAGCTGGTGAGGAGAACATCCACCCCTGCCAGGTTACGGGCTCCCTGATGTTCTAACCTTGGATCAGTCATAACAGTCCTGCAGGGACAAAGGGGTTTACTGCCAGGAAGAGAAACCCCAGGAAGCCAGCTTTTCTGTCCTTGGGACAGCGGGGGCAGTGGGGTGGAGTGAGATTCTCCAACCATGACTCATGCAAGGTTTCATGGGGAAGGGAAGTAAAGAGAGTCATAATGATCATACTGAAAAGCAGTTAAGCCCCTTTTCACGGCAGCGTTACACAGAATTAAGAACTGCACTATTTGATCCTATTTGCGACCACAGCTGCTGTGAACTAACACGCAAGCAAACTGGGCAGCGTGAGCTCGGTGCCCTGACTCAGGCTGGGCACATGTGGTCACATGGGCCAGTATCCAGGGCGGGGAGCCTCTGCCCTTGAGCAGAAAAGGCCCTTGCTCTTCTGTTCATTGCTATTCCTTGGACCCCTTGAAATCACCTGGGTGTCTGCCCCTTGGGTGGGGACATTGTTAGAGCTGGCCCCTGCCAGTGGGAGAAGGGCAGGGACCTTGGCTGGCCAGGCTTGAGGGTCTCTGCCAATAAGACTCACTGTTGTCCTGGTAAGAAGAGAACCCCCAGGCTGCTGGGAAGGTGGAGAATTTGTAGTCGTGCCTACAGCTGACTGGTTTTTCCTTTCCCAGAGTTTCTGGGCCTGAGGAACACCTCCAGCAGCCGAAAGACTTGGACAGACAGCACTGAGGAAATCCCAGAGAAGTGGGGGGCCCAGCAGGGAGAAAAACAGGCTCTTTTAGAGAGGCCAGGTGCTAAGAGGGGGGTTGAGGCTCAGCCAGGGTCTGTGCCACACGTCAAGACTCGGAAGCTGGGCAAGCCTCTCCTCACCAGCAGCCAGGGCTCCGGGGGCTGGGCAGCCCGTACTTTCAGGCCAGCTGGTTGGCAGCAGTGCTTCTGTCTGTCTGCTAGCATTTATTGAGTGCCGAGTGTTTACAAAGTGCAATACTAACGGCAGAGGAGAACTTTAAAAACAGGAGCAGACCATTCTTTGGTGTCCCTGTCTTTGTACCTGCTCTGGATGAGCAGCGGCATCTCATCCTCTCCTACCCCCTCTACCAATGGAGCCAGCAAAAGGCCACCGTGCTCACAAAAAAGGGATTTATGCATCCAACTGCTTTAGCTGTCCCTGAGCTCATTCAAGTCCTATCTGCTTTGTGCTAACCTGGCTTCCAGAGTCATCAAACCAACACTTGCTATGTGCACTGGGTGGGGGACATACAGAGCAGCCCAGGTTGGAGCACATGCCTGCAAGGATCCTTTCAATCTACCCGAAAGACACATATGCATGTAAATCACCACTAAGAGCACAGGTGTTGCGGGTGAAGGCCAGGTGAGGGCCCTGGACTTTGGAGAGCAAGAAGCAGCTGCTTGTTTGCTCACTGCCTCAAACCACCCTCAAGTGACCCCTGTCCTTGCCCATCTGTGATGCAGAGGAGATAACATTCCGAAGCCAGCACAATGAAACAGATCATACTCTCCCAGCACTCCCCGACCCCCAACCCCTGTCCCAGTGGTCCAGGAAATGCCAAAGGAGCTTTCTTTCCCACCCTAAAAAATTCTTGATAATAATGACCAGAACTATTTATTGGGGACTTGTTATGTGTCTCGTACTGTACGGTTATTCTTTTCAATCTTCACAGTGATTCTGCTACACAAATGGTACCTCCCCATTTTATAGATGCAAAAATAACAGACAATGAGACGTTGAAGTCTCTGCCAAAGGTCCACAGCTGAAGGCAGGATTTAATACAGGAGAGTCCAACGACAAAGGTTTCCTCCCGTCCTGCCTTGAAATTGCTCAGTGTTTCCATAATCAGTGATTACAACTAATTCAATTTCAAGAAAAATAAATTTGGAGTGTGTCTGAAAGGGAGTTGAGCAGCTATAAATAAATACTCATGCCTATTTCTCTTGAGCAATCTCCAGTAAATTATAAGGAGCCACAGTTCTACCTGGAACGCATTTTTCATTCAGGACACAAGTCAGCAGTGGGCGGATCTTTCTCCGGGCTTCACAATGCAAGAGGAGTCAGGCTGTCAGCACTGTTTCCTTGAGTCCCGCTGTGCAGTGGTAATTTATTCTAGGAACAACACTGCAGTGTGACCAAAAATAGAAAGGCAGGTTTTGCATATTTCCCTTCTCTAATGCTAGCATTTTGACCCTATCCATAGTGGGCTGGGATGGCTGCTGGATGAATCAAACTTTATTGACACCTGATGTGTCCTAAGTTGGCTAGAAATGCCAGGTGCCTCAAAGGTGACAGGTACCTTCAGAGAAGCGCTTACGTCAAAGTCATATTTTAAGCATGTTAACCTCACTTGATGCAAAGTTTCTAACCTCAATAGACATTTAGGACTAATGTGTTCTTCAAGGCGTGGGCCATGGTCAAGCACGGGTTTTGACTCAAGGTTTTTAAACAGTAAGGATGAATGACTAAGGAGATTTGAAAGGGCCTTAACCACCAACAGGTCCATTTAGGTCAATTCCTGACCCTGATGGTCTGGGCAGTCGATCCCAAAGACCAAGGCTCAGTTCCTACAATAGTCAGAAGCCGGAGGCGGATAAAGCTGAGCTCTCGAGCGTGGTGAAAGGCAGAGCAAACCATGAGGTGCAGTCTGTTCCCACTCAGCCCCTGCTGGTAGCTGACTTCCCATCATTAGGTATTCATCCCTTCTAGTCCACGCAGGGCTTCCCAAGTGACCATCACAGGCCAGCAGAGAAATAAAGCTAGTGCACTTTCCTAAACCAGTTCTATTCCTTGTAAAAGACTGTCCTTTAATCTGAACTTCTACCCTTTCCACTATTTGTTGCTGTTAAGATATGCTTTCTTTTAAGAAATATTGGTGATATTCTTGGGTGGGAATTTGTTTTCTTTTTAATGTTCCCACTTAGCAAAATAAAAAGTTAGCACTTTGTTGGGGATTGCCAAAAGTTTTGTAAATTTTAGTGGTCTAGGAACCTCTGCATTAAGACATTATTCTCAGAAAGCTTGTCTTTAGGACGCAGGCAGTGCATAGTAAGCCCAGGAGAGGCCTTGAGAATGAGCTTGTGGGTTCCTTTTGCTTGTTCAGTGAACATCAGGCAGAGCTGAGTGGGGAAAAGACTTCAAACTGGGAATGGGGGTCAGGCAAAGGCACACGATGTTTCCTTTATAATTCTGCCAAGGCTCTTCCTAGCTGCCTCTCTACCAAACAAAGAGGGAGAAAAGATGAAAATGAATCCCCCGAGGAAAAAGGAGGAGAACCGGGCAGATTACAGTCTGGAAGGGAAGTTATATTATGGATGACTTACCATCCTTCATTTATTATGGATGACTTACCATCCTTCAAAAAAGACAGGCTATTATCGGGGCATCTCTTATCAGTGTTCTCTATCCAAAGTCCTCAACAAGAGGAAATGACCTCCAAATGAAGCAAGAATGAGTCTAGTTAGTACTTGCTGTTCCCCCAGCCTGGAAAGCTCTTCCCCCACCTTCTCTCTTTTGAGGCCCCAATTCAACTTCTTCCTGATACCCGTTCCCGCTCCCCCAGGCAGGCCCTATCCTTCCTTTCTCCAGGCTCCCATGGTACTCTGTTCCTACTTCTAGTACCGCATTTCTCATTAGGTAGTTTTAAACAGACCATTACCTTCCGATTACAAAATCATAAAAGTTATAATGTTCAAACTCACAAGTAACAAGAATAATAGCGAATTTAGGCAAAGCTCACTATGTGCCCGGCCCTCTTCTAAGGAGTTCACAGATATCAACGCCCTTAATCCTCTCAACAGCCCAATGGCTTAGGAGCCCAAGTGTGGCCCTACTTTCACAGCCAGAACAAAGTCCCATCCATCTTCCTGCCTCTGGTGCCTAACACTGCTGTTGGTCACAGTCAATGCCTAATAAAAGAACTTTGAGTTTACAAGAAAGACAACAGTTGGATTTGCCTATTTTAAATGTCACCTAATCTATGGATACGGGGCTGGTCTAGATGATGTTTGGGAGCTTTTCCCAGCTGTTTAATTATGGGAACCTATAATTTTTTTTAATTTATTAATTTAATTTTATTTATTTTTGGCTGTGTTGGGTCTTTGTTGCTGCGCACAGACTTTCTCTAGTTGTGACAAGCGGGGGCTACTCTTTGTTGCCGTGCGCAGACTTCTCACTGCAGTGGTTTCTCTTGTTGCGGAGCAGGGGCTTCAGTAGTTGTGGCTCACGGGCTCAGTAGCTGTGGCTCATGGGCTCTAGAGCACAGGCTCAGTAGTTGTGGGGTACAGGCTTACTTGCTCCACGGCATGTGGGATCCTCCCGGACCAGGGCGAACCTGTGTCCCCTGCATTGGCAGGTGGATTCCCAACCACTGTGCCACCAGGGAAGCCCCGGAACCTATGATTAATTTGCACACTCTACAGTCATACTGAGTGTAAAAATGTATCAATATACTCAGAATTTACCATTTTATTGATCACGACCTGGCAGCTCTGGGTGAGTATGTAATTCTCTCACTACCTTGGACGTTCTAAAGTTGGATGGGTGTATACAAAATTAGTTATGCGTGTGTGTGTCCCAAAAGGATTCGCAAATTAGTATAGTGTGCCTGTGTCAACACTTCTATCTTTAAACTAAGCTATTTACTTACTTAACTAATTTTTGGCTTTACTGACAGTTGTTGGTACAGCAGACTGGTATTTAATGAAGCAGGAAAAATAATAAACCATGTTGATGTTATTCCTCCAAATAACTGCTTTTAAAAATCATCTCTTTGCTGGGAAGGCAAAGTGAAGCTGGAGAAGGTCCAGAGAAATGCAATAATATGGTCAAGAAAATGGAATGGTTCCTATACAGGCCAAAAAAAAAAAAAGAACGCAGGTCTCTTTTGCCTGGAAAGATGAGGGATGAAAGAAAATGTGATTAAAAAGCTATAAAAATTGTGAAAGGAACAAAGAAGATAAACATAGAGAGTTAGCTCCAGATCCCAAAATAACAGAATTACGTTTTCTTTTTACCTTGGAGATCAAGGTAAATTTAGGCATGTAAAAGGAAATATTGTCTATGCATTGGGTAGGAACATAAAAAGAGTCCTACTTTTTCCACAGTGACAACTTGGAGCTGATAAGTGGTTTAGAGGTGTATGAATTAAGGAATCTTAACAAATTATTAATAAAGATGTAGGGGGAGAGAGGGATTTCCGAAGCTGACACTACAGCCAATAACCATGCCCTCTACCAATCATGCCTCAAACCAGATAATATGCTGAGTGGATCATGAATCAATGCCTAAACATTTGTTTGAACTTATATTTCTATATTTCCTATTGTGTTTGTGTATCAGTTAGGTGATGAATTTGATTTTTCACTAGCATGGGTAACTGACCAGTTTCATAGCATCACTATTATATAAAAACCATTATCTTCTAATAAAAGGCCTTATTTTCCCGACAAATGATAGTCCTTCCTAACAGAACTACCAGCAGGACACTAATTAACACATAGGCTGTCTGGCTGGTCTCATGAACGTTAGCCCGAGTTCTGCCCTCAGCCATAACACATCTGTCTCTCCTTCCAGCGATTCCAAATTGTGGAATTGCCATGTGTTCCAGATACAACAGCCATGTAAATGATCCTTCTGTTTGCAAACTTGCCTTGGCCTTGGGAAGCTGAGTCCTGGCACCCACACCATGGGGGTGCCCACAGGGACATGTTCTAACACAAAAGAGGGGATGATGGAAAAGGGTTGGGACCCCTTCCAGGGTTTTGGTTCGGCATGCCATTGCCACTCCTCTGGCTTCTCCTGACAGAGCCTTCACTTAGCAGATAATCACATTTCACCCTTTAGAACATGTGATTTCTATTAACATTGCAGCGTTGCCTTGCAGGGCGGCCAGCTTCCCTGTGGCTGCTGGATGCGTGTGGTGTGTCCACAGAGCAGGGGCAGTGCCAGCCTGTTCAGTTCCAAGTAAAATCTTGGGGATCTTTGCCTTAAATAGTAATTATTTTGGCAAAGGTCCTTTATACCTTGCCCTAAATGTTATCCCTCCAAAAGCAGAAAATGACTTTTGTGGGAAGTCTTTCCCATTTTAAACAGTTTTAGTAAAGGCACAGCAGTGCCAGAAATGGAATATGTATGTTTTTATAGGCCATTATGAAATGAACTTGCAGTAACTAACAATTATTTCACACACCCATTCGCCTTTTCCAGAGACCTTCCAGGATTCAAGATCCCAAACCAAATACAGCCTTGGGTATTCCCAAACTATTTTTTCTAAGTGCTAAAGAGAAATTCCCATGAAGCCTCATTCTTCCAGGATGCAGCACTCTATCCATTCCAAAGAGAAAATACTCTTAAAACTGTTTCTCAATATCAGGGTACATTATGGATATTAGTCCAAATCCCCTTGGTCATATAAAACATGTCACACAATTGTAGTTTTGGTCAGAGAGGAGTGTTACAAAATAAATATTTCCCCATTAGAGCACACTGGGAAATGTTTGCTGACACCTACACTCAAACCCAGCAGGTTCCCTTGGAAGAGTCTGGCAAAGAACAGGCCACTCCTTAATGAGGTGCTAGAGTTGGTTGAAAATTAAATATTAATTTACAAAAAATGTTTGCATCTTAAAAATCAAAACTGAGGCCTGCCTGGGGGTGTCTGCGCCTTCTGCATTCCTCTGGCTTTTGTTCTGTGAAATGTCCTGGGTCAGCCAAGGATCATCATCCTCTATTTATTTATATTTATTTATTTTAATAGATCTTTATTGGAGTATAATTGCTTCACAATACTGTATTAGTTTCTGTTGTACAACAAAGTGAATCAGCTATACATATATCCCCATGTCCCCTCCCTCTTGAGCCTCCCTCCCACCCTCCCTATCACATAGAGAATGGACTTGAGGACATGGGGGTGGGAGGGGGAAGTTGGGGCAAAGTGAGAGTAGCATTGATATATATACCCTACCTAATGTAAAATAGTTGGCTGGTGGGAAGCAGCAGCATAGCATAACCTTTTATTGAACTGCATCATTCTTTCTCTTTCTAAAGCAGTCTGTGGAAAACATCAAGAAGTTGTGGGGGTTTTTTCCCCAGAATTTTTTTTTTCTCTATTTCCCATACTAGAAAATTCTTTCTGAAACTCTTGATGGTTTGTTTCATTTGATTCCAAGAGAGTCATGGTTGTGAGGGCCATGGGAGTACGAAGCAATAGGTGTGACAATTACTGGTTTCTCTTGGAGAACTTTTTCCTCTACCACACATTCTAGAGAGTCCTTGCTACCCAGTCATGCCCAGTTGCTCTAAGGAGTCTTGTCTGCCCTTGCTCTGTCTTCCTCTGGCTGCCAGATTGAAGGGTGGTGACCACAGAGGTGGCCATGGGTCTTTCACTGCCCCCATCCACCAGGGGTTTAGTGTCCTCATTTTCAACTACTCTGGAGCTTTCAATTCCAGATCCAGGAATTTCCCCTCTGACTCCCATGTTAACAGAATCCCTCTCCTTCTTTACACATATTCACACACTCACTCACTCAATTCACACAAAACTTTGTGTAATTATGTGGCCTTAATTTGTAAGTGGAGTGATGGTTACAAATTAGTTATTATACTGGTCCTTCCAAGGCAAAGTACATACATTTTAATACCCTAAGGTTCTGGAAATATTTCTCTTACCTCTAACACTGGAATTTCAAGGCACCAGAGCAGATGCGTGGGATTTAGAGGCAGGCTGGCCTTTGAGGATTCTTCTAATCACAATACCTGCTCTGGCTGCTACATTCAGATCTTAGGGATGAGAGTTTCAACCTCATCAGGGACCCAAATCAGTCTACGTATTTTAACACCATTTCCATCTGAAAAGAATTGTTTTTTGGGGGAGAGGATGGGAGATGAAGAGCTTGACAAAATGATTCTAAAGTGTATTTAAGAGAATAAATACATGAGAATAGCCAAGAAAGTTTTTGAAATGAAGAATAAGGAGAGGGTACATGTTTGATTAGATATGAAAACATATGAGTTTAATTCCTACCTAGTAGGTAGAAAGGTGAAAAAATTGTCTCTCCCATCCTCACAACAACAGAACCATCAATTTTCTTGAATCCATCAGAAAACTAAGGCTATACAGAATCAAACAGCTTGAAATCTATGGACAGACAGCCCCTCCAAAAAGAGATGAGGCTAAGCAAGGGTTTACTTGTGTTTGAGTATAGGAAGAAGAGACATTGGGTGCCATACAAAATTAAAATAAAATAAAAAGAATTCAGCTAAAAATTGTAACAATTTGTGAAAGGACAAAAGAGGACTACCATGAGAGTACAGCACCCCTGGGAGTTGCAAATACAAGAGGAATTCACACCCACTTGCAGGCTCTTCTCTGGAGACCTCCACCCATTGCTCAAAAAAGGATTGAAATCAGGCAGGAGACCGAAGAAGCCTTCCTCCGTGGTGAAGCCTGGGGAAGGGGAGCAACATTGTTGAGGGAAAGGCACAAAGTTACAACAAGACTCTTCTTCCCCCTAAGCCACTGGGCAGTAATCTATGTTCACTCAGGGCACAAGTGTAGATCCACTGTAGCTGGGGGAAGGGTAAAAGACAAAAAGAAAAAAAACCTCTCTATCCCTGGGGAATGAGCAGGAAACAGTCCTGGGCCCAGGATCCCATAAGAGGTCTCCTATCAGAGGGAGACAGGCAGGACATCCTCTTTTGCACAAGACAGAAGACAGAGTTCAACTTCTAGAGAGACGAGGGACAGCATTTCTGAGAAGCGTCACTTCTGAAACCCAAATGCATAGTGCCTGCCTAAGCCTGAGACTGTACTAGTAGAAAAGACACTTTGCACTCCCCAGAACCAAGTAACAAGCAACAGCAGTATACCCCACAGGTTGGAAGCAAGAACCTTCTGAGACACAGATACAAAGTACAGGTTGAAATCTACAAGTAAAGAAAGAACACTGAGAAAAACCCTCTGACATGCCAGGCATAACCATAAGTATAAGGTAATGCTAAAGGAATTTGAATCTGGTAGTATAATGAATATAACCATAGCAACAACAAAACCCAAACCCAGCTCAAATTCTGTTATATTCACTCAACTTAGAAGAAGATGAATGCCCACTTCCAGCACAAATACTATTTACCCCAGTCTTCTCTGTTCTGTACACAATGTCTGACATTCAATCAAAAACTAGGAGAAACACAAAAAAGCAAAGAAAAAAAACAACCACTGTTAAGAGACAAAGCAGGGCTTCCCTGGTGGCGCAGTGGTTGAGAGTCCACCTGCCGATGCAGGGGATGCGGGTTCGTGCCCCGGTCCGGGAAGATCCCACATCTCGCAGAGCGACTGGGCCCGTGAGCCATGGCCGCCGAGCATGCGCGTCTGGAGCCTGTGCTCCACAATGGGAGAGGCCACAGCAGTGAGAGGCCCGCGTACCACAAAAAAAAAAAAAAAAAAAAAAAAAAAAAAAAAAAAAAAAAAAGACAAAGCAATCAAAAGACCCAGACTCAGAGATGATACAGATAGCAGAACTATCAAATAGGGAATTTAAAATAACTATGATTAGTGGATTAAAGGCCTAGTGGAAAAGATGGACAATATGAACAGATCAAGAATTTTATCAGAGAAATGAAAACCATAAGAAAGAATCAAATGGAAGGGTTAGAAATAAAAACAATAGTAGCAAAGATGAAGAATGTCTTTGATGAGTTTATCAATAAATTTGACACAGCTGAGGAAAGATCAGTAAACTTGAAGATAGGTCAATAGAAATAAACTGAAACACAAAGAGAAACAAACAAACAAAAAAGAAAAACAGAGAATTCAAGTGCTGTGGGACAGTATCACACACTCTAATTGGAATGCTAGAAGGAGAAAAGAGGATGAGAAAGAAGAAATATTTGAAGAGATCGCTGTCAAATTTTTCCAAAAATAATGAAATACATCATGCCACAGACCCAAGAATCTCAGAGAAACCCAGGCAGGATAAATACAAAATAGATGAATAAAAAAGCAGCATACCAAAATACATTCGGACTGCTGAAATTGAACTATACTTACAAACATCTGAAAAATTCAACAATAAAGAAACAATGTAAAAACAAGACCCACATGATTTCATTGGAAAATTCTATCAAACATTTAAAGAAACATTGCCAATTATACACTATATATTCTAGAAAATAGAAGAGAGGGTAACACATCTTGATTGATTTTATGAGACCAAGGTTACCCCAAAATCAGACAAAGATAGTTTAAAAAAACTATCTTTTTTAGATATGCAGAAATCCCTTAAATATTAGAAATATATAAAAAAAATAATATGGGTATACACACCAAGTAAATGATAAATGGATAATTAACGTTGCTTATGTTGATATTAAAAAATTGTCAGTTTGGGGGGAAAAGAATATACATCATGAACAATGGGGTTTATCCTGGGAAAGCAAGTTTGGTTCAATTTTTTAAATCGATCAGTGTCTTCCACCATATTAACAGCCTAAAGAAGGAAAATCACATGATCATAGCAATTGATGCAGAAAAAGAATTTGTCACATGTTAACATCCATTCATGACAAAAACTCTCAGTGGAATAGGAGAAGGAAATTCCTCAAATTGATTAAGGACATCTACAAAATACCTACAGCTAACATCACTCCTAATGGTGGAAGAAGAATGTTTTCTCCTGATATTCTCTCACCACTCCTATTCAACATCTTACTGGAAGT
Source organism: Neophocaena asiaeorientalis asiaeorientalis (assembly GCF_003031525.2). NCBI lineage: Eukaryota > Metazoa > Chordata > Mammalia > Artiodactyla > Phocoenidae > Neophocaena > Neophocaena asiaeorientalis. Next base: position 2,070,104 of record NW_020171993.1, read on the forward strand.
CCTGGCCAGTGCAATAAGGCAATAAAAAGAAATAAAGAGCATAGAGTTTGCAAATGAAATGAAGCCAAAACTGCAAAATTTGTGGGCATGGGTTGAGCACTTAAAAGCTGTTAGAGTGTCTCACCACCTACCTCTAAGACTCCTGTGCTGGGATAAGTTGGTCATGGAACAGGTTAGGTCAACATTAGGTCACCCACCTACCCCAAGAAAATTTCCATGCAACAAGGTACAATGTAAGACACCACAAAATCTCCGACCCAGTGGCACATCCCTCTTAGGTATTAATTTGTTTCCATGAGACCCAAGGCTTAGCTAAAGCAATGGGATTCTCGAGTGTCATAGAACTGGGCATGCCCTCTTCCAGCACACCTATTTATTTTATAAAAGTCTAAGAACTGTGGTCCTGGAAGCTGTAGATCGCTACAAAAAATGGCAAAATCTTACAAAGACAACCTAGAATTACAATGACTATCTTGGTATGGTGAATGTTCCAGCCAGGCAAGATCATTCATTTAAGAAGTGCACTTGAGTGAAGGGCTCCCAAATCAAACAAATAGAATGGGATATCTATTTTAACTGGAAATATGCAGAAGCCTCCAAGTCTTCAAGATTCCAAAATAGCTTCATTGAAAGATCCATTGCAAAATGTTAATGAAAAATTAAAGGCACGAGAGGTACCTAAAACAAAAGACTATAATACTAATGTGACTCCCCCTAATCCCCTCTATCCTCCTTTACCTGAGGACTCAGTCTATGAATCCTCTATCTGAATTGCCTTTCCACTCTGAAGGGACTACAAGACCATAAACAGAAGTCTGCCACGTTAGTGACCTAACAGCTGCAACAGCTCCAAGGCCAGAAAACTTAAATACCACCTAGGCCTCCCCCATTGCACCCAACATCAAAACACTGGCCCAGAAATCAGTGTCTCATTTGCAATCAACCAGGGCATTGGAAAAAATTATCCTTGAAGGTTTTGTCAAATCCTTTCATCCAACTTGAATGCCCTCATATCTACCCTGGAAGGAGGGCCCTCATATGGGCCCTGCCCTTCCAGGTTTGACGACACTGTGAGGGATTCTCCAATAAACTGCTATCAGTTATTCCCTTAAGCAGCCAATAAGTGTTCTAGAAATTGTATGAAATTCCTAGAAATCTGATATGTCCTGGTGTAATGTTGTTATTGCCTTAATGTGTTGTATGTCACAGAAATAACCAAATTTCCTTGTCAATTCCATTATAATGCACTCTCATCAAATCTTTAACCATGAGAATTAGAGATTTTTTTTTTTATCATTTACAGACACTTATTGTTTTACTCTGATGCTTTTGCAAAACTGAGATTCAAGAAAAAGATCCTACCAGGTACCCTTGATCCCTGACACCACTGCCAAATTACAAGGTGTTGAACCTTGGGTGCATATTTCACAACTGAAGAAGGCTCCACCTGACATCTGGTTGTGTGCAAATGCTGGAGACCTCAAGACCTCAAATTGATTCCGAAGAGAAATAGCTGACCTCAAGGTAGACTGCTTCCTCCCAAGACGTCAGATCTACAATGTTTCTTTCTAGTCCACCTTCCTTCTCTATCTTTTTCCCAATTCTTACTCCATGAAGTTCTTTATGATGCTTTTGTCTACCTTTTCTCTAGCTCTGGCCTGGAAAGGTAATGCATAGGTCAGAACATGTCAAAGGAGGGAGTAATCCAACCTCCAAACAACAGCTGGATTTGCCACGATGTCAGTGATGCTGTTGTTCTGCCTGTAACAAACTTCTCCCTAATTTCCAATGCCTGTTTTTCTGGAACAAACTCATCCCTCTTTCTATCATGCCAGGTTCTGTAACCATGGGGACCCATTAACCCGCCTCCAGCTTACAACCTAAACCCAGGAACTCTGCATCCAGGCTCTGTAAGAAGAAAGGGACACAAGGCAAGGCTAACCAGAATAAAACCTCCTGGGCGTCTGCAGACATTTCAATTTTACTGGTCTCCATGGCTGTCACCTTTCCAGCCCCGAGCCACAGCTTCAAATGGGAATTACCAGGAGCAATTTATGAGTCAAAAGTCTCTTCCTTTGGCAGATCCTTACTCCCCTGGCTAGGAGTAATTCCAAATGAAGTTATGATCAGAAACCTCTCCTTAACTCTCAAAGATATTTCAGAATCTGCTGCTAAAGCAAGAGCTACCCAACAAAAATCTCTAGACTCTCTGGCCAAAGTTGTTCTTAATAATAGGATAGCCCTTGATTATCTTTTAGCTGACCAAGGAAGTGTTTGTGCTGCACTTGAACTGACGCTTCTAGGGAAGTTGATACTCAACTACATAAGATCACTGAACAAGACATTGGCTTAAGAAAGTGACTCCTTCAACAGGGTCTTTCTTTGACTTATTTGATTCCAATTGGTTTGGGTCTTGGGGACCATCGCTCTGAAGTGTCCTCCAGACACTGGGAATTATCCTACTTGTAATATTCATAGCGGTCTCTGTGGTGCACTGTAGTCTCTCAGAAGCTTTAAATGCATGTTCACAGCTGCTAGCCACCAACCAAATGATCTCCTTATGTACAGAACATCAGAAAAGGAACAAAGAGAATGACCAGCTTAAAGACTGTGAACATGACATCATGACCTGTAAATACCACACAGAGATTCATCAAAACTATAAGAATTCCAGAGTAGTTGCTGGGAGGAGCACTAATGCCTTAAAATTGTCATCATAGCTCTCAGACTAAAAGTCTAATCAATAGAATTGTTAAAAACCAGACAACAGGCCCAAAATGGAGTCACACTAAGCCCCATGTCACCAAGCCGACACTTGATTACATTTTGGCCTCTCCCAGGAATGGAATCTTAAACCAGTCAATCGGGAATCACCTGATCAGCGGGCTTCCCTGGTGGCGCAGTGGTTGAGAGTCCGCCTGCCGATGCAGGGGACGCGGGTTCATGCGCTGGTCCGGGAAGATCCCACATGCCGCGGAGCGGCTGGGCCCGTGAGCCATGGCCGCTGAGCCTGCGCGTCTGGAGCCTGTGCTCCGCGGCAGGAGACGCCACGGCAGTGAGAGGCCCACATTACCCCCCCACCCTCCCCCAAAAAAGGAATCACCTGATCATCACTAGTCAGGACATCTGCCTGATAGACCCGTGCCATCCTCTAAAGGAAAGTCACCTTCCAGTAGTCAACCAGCTTTCTTGCCTGATACAACTTCCTTGTTCCTGCTCCCTTCTGCCTACAGCTCCTGGGAGCTCCTTTTTATCTACTGGACTGGTTGTTGCCCAATTCATGAATCACTGGATAAAGTCAATAGGACCTTTAAAGTTCACTCAGTTGAATCTTGGATTTTTAACATGTGTACCATAAGGACCTTACAGCAGGACATTGTCAATCTCCTCCCACCCAACATGTGTATTCTTATCATACATTTTACATTTTGTACACTCATAATACATTGCTACTATTTTTTTCCCTTGACAATCATGTATCTTTTAGAGCAATTTTAAATTTTACGTTTATTTTACCTGCTTTGATTCAAACTCCAGCGCGTTTCCATCTTGCATCGCATTCCTCCCACCTGAAGAGTTTCAACGTTTCTTGTAGAGCCCATCTGCCAGCAATAAAGTCTCAGTTTTCCTTTTCTGAATTCTTATCCCTTCGTTAGGGTGGAGGGGTTTTGTTTTTGTTTTCTTGTTTCCTTCCCCCAGGTTTGCCAGCGCTCTAAGGGAAACAGTGTTTTGCCCTTTCTCCAACAGATTAGGCTTTTTTGCTCCAGAAGGGAGACAGCGGAGGGGTTCGGTGGGGCTTCGCGGCCCTCTGCAGGGGCTGTTTTTCCCTCCTCCAGACCTGCACTACTGACGGAGTCTTTCTCAGGACTTTGGCCAGTCTTTTGGGTGAGTGCCCAATGGGCTCCACGGAGAAAAGTCTTGGAGAAGACGCAAACCCCCTCTGTACCTGTAGTCCCCGGCAGCTTCATGCTCCCTCTCTAGCCCACGCTGATTCTCCACCAATTCTTTATGGACTCCAGGTGAATTCTGTTGGCTGCATCTGCTCCCCGGGTTAGCACGGGCTTGTGTTCCGTGCTTCCCCACAGGCCCACATCGATCCTTAGATTTCAGGCGAGGTGATCACCCTGGGACCTCAGCTTTCTGATGGATCCCGAAAAAGTAGTAAACTTGCATTCTGTCTGAAGTTTATAAATAACAGTGGGCGTGACACTCCTAGATCTCTGCGTCTTGAGCTTTTTATTCTCTTTTCACCTGGCTAACCCACAGGGCCATGTCATACCTCAGTATGTTTTCCTTACCCACAAGAATGCCTCAGTGAAGCCACAGCTGATGAGAATTGAACGGCCATAATAATACACTAACAAGAAGGTGCTCCTATCACCCTGGAGTCGGCTCTACTTCGTGGTGAGCCAGAGGTCCAACTGAGGGGGAAGCCTGAGTCCTGTCCCATGCTGGGAAAGGCCAGTAGAGGGTCCAGCTTGCAGAGGAGGCAACAAGGATGTGAGAAGCTACCTGGACCCCTTTGCTTTCCAGGCCCCGACTCAGTATCCAGAGCCTGTCCGTCCCCTCACAGTTGCAATCTGGGAGGCTGGGACCTGCCCCATTCTAGCAGCATCCCCGTGTGTGATGTCAGGATCTCCCTCTTCGCAGCTGCGGGGGGCAGCAAAGACCGTTTCAGCTTCTGCAGGTGAAGATAACATGGGTGAGAGCCTCATTTACTAGAAATAGCAAGCAGGGCCCTGGAGGCGCTCTGCTCCTGCTCTACACTGTGTACCTTTCTAGGTGTCTGAGCTGCTCTGGCCTCCAGCTGGTTCATTTGACTTCACTCCCCAACAAAAAGCAGGGGCATGGGGCTTCCCTGGTGGCGCAGTGGTTGAGAGTCCGCCTGCCGATGCAGGGGACGCAGGTTCATGCCCTGGTCTAGGAAGATCGCACATGACGCGGAGCGGCTGGGCCCGTGAGCCATGGACGCTGAGCCTGCGTGTCGGAGCCTGTGCTCCGCAATGGGACAGGCCATTAACAGTGAGAGGCCCGCGTACTGCAAAAAAAAAAAAAGCAGGGGCAAGGTGAAGAGATGCACACATCCACCTGTTGTACATATGAGGTTTGTATCCATGTGGAATAAAAGTTGATTTCTTTCTTTTTAATGAAGGGCTAGTAGGGAGCTGCTGAGCAAATAGCAGCGCCTCCCCCTAGACTATGCTCAGGGCCATCTTAGCAGAAATCATCGTTCTCTTGCCTTCAAAGATGGCAATGTTTTGTGCGCATTCATCAGTGAAAGTGCTTACAGATATACTACAGGAGGGCACTCTGGTTCTTTGTAGGGTCCTCTCAGTTAGTTCACATTTTCACCCAATACTCATCTCTAGATACACCCAGAGTGGTAGCTTTTGTCACCTCTTGCTTTACAGATAGTATAAATGAAGCTCACAGGGAAGGACTAACCCCAAATCATTTAGCCCTGAAGCAGAGGAAATATCTTGGAGTAGCACTAGATTACCCAGGTGGGCTCACATGATGGGGGGAGGGGGGGACACCTTTAAGTGGGAGCTGCCTTCAATGGGGTACTTCCTTGCTTTTGACACTAAGTCTTCCTGCTGGAGTCAAGCTTGTATGTCACTCAGAGACCCAGAAAGAAACAGATGACATGCTCAAAAGGAAAGTTTAGTAAAGGGACTTGTACAATATAATAAGCAAAGTTTAAGGAAATCCCCAAGGGATAGTTAAGTACCCTCAGGGCTAGTGTATTAGTTTGCTAGGGCTGCGGTAACAAAACACCACAGACTGTGTAGCTTGAACAACAGACATTTATTTGCTCATGGTTCTGGAGGCTAGAAGGCCAAGATCAAGGTGTTGTAGGTTTGATTTCTTCTGAGGCCTCTCTCCTTGGCTTGCAGGCTATCTTCTCACTATGGCCTCACATGGTCTTTCCTCTGTACGTGTGCATGCCTGGTGTCTCTTTGTGTGTCCAAATTTTCTCTTCTTATAAGGACACCAGTCAGATTGTATTAGGGCCCAGTCCAATTGCCCCATTTTAACTTAATCACCCTTTAAAGAGCCTACCTCCAAATACATTTACATTCTGAGGTACTGGGGGTTAGGGCTTCAACACATGAATCTGAGGGGACACAAGTTAGCCCATAACAGCTAGTAACAATGGAGGGGGCAGCTATTACCACACTACGACTGAAGAGGCAAGAGGAGGGGGAGGTTACCAGAAACCAGACGTTGGCAAAAATGGCTACGTGGAAAGGGCCCCCTGACAGGAGTTGTGCGTTTGGTAGAGAGGTGCAGCCAACAGTAGCCTAGTAGGGAGGGAGTTGGGGGGAATATAAACCCTGACATCACTGTTCTTTCCTCTCTGAGCTCCCACTGGTGCCTTTCTCTGGCTGAATCCAATGGGAAGCCAGAGGCAAAGGAACCTATTGACACAGTCCCGTGGGGTCAGCCTCCAAAGCTTAGAGCTGCGTGGGAAGGGGTAGAGGAGCAAGTACAAGATACTCAGTATGGCTTGCAAACTGAACACTAAATCCTGCTCTGAAGCCATGATGGCTTATGACAGGGGCATTCAATTGCCTAATTTTTAAATTAATCTGGGTATGTTCAAGAACCCTGAAGAAAACCACTGTGTCTGTAGGGTCATTCTGAGGAGACATTTCCTAAGAAAACACTCTTCAGAGACATCTTCCCTAGGCTTGAGGTCAGGAGTGTCATCCACATTGCTCAAGTATCAGCAGAGAAGGGTCAGGTGGGACCTGGGTTTCCACCCTGTCCTCGGAGCCCTTTCCAGTCAGAGTCTAGCTGTGCTTGTGGGTACATGCCATCATGCCTCTAGGCCTTTGTCCACGCTGCCCCCTCTGCCTGGAGTGCCCTTCACTCTCCTTTTCACTGACCCTTACTCACCCTTGAAGAGCAGGACTAAAGGACATTCTCTGAACTTCCTATAAGGTAAGGAGACTCTTACTGGAGATGTAATAAGCAGACCAGTTTTCTGCTGGAGGACAGTAACAAGTGATAGGGGTGATTATACAAAGATCTCAACATTTGAATATGTTTTAGGTAGGAAAGTATCTTAGGTGAGGGTGGAGGAGGGCTGGTATCCCTCCACCCATCTGAGTATATCCCAGGAAGCACTGTGCTAGGAGGTTAGGGGATATGGAAAAGCAGAAGTGATGGTCCCTGCTCGGCAGGCAACAGAGACAACACACACACATGTGAGGCATTAGACAGCCCTACTGTGCACTCCTCCAGCATTTCCCTGAGGCACAGACTGTCTCTCCCGTGTTAGTGCACTCAGTACTACAGGCAGTGTAGCACCACTACATAGAATGTATCCCACTCCAGTGGTTCAGAACCTGGGCTCTGGAATCAGTCTTCCATCCGGACTCTTACCGGCGCTGACACGGGACACATTATTTAATCTTGCTGAAGCTATTTCATCATCTGAACAACGGAAATAGTAGTGCCTTCTCATAAGATTGATGTGAGGGTGAAATGGGCTAGTAGCACAAATTAAGTACTCAGTAATTGTTAGTTGTCTCATTTTATTGACGAAAGTACTTGGGCATTCAGGTGAGAAATCACTGTGGGCTGGGGGGCCAGGAAGGGCTTCACGGGACATGAATTAAGCCTGGGAAGGTGGGCCTGGAATTTATATGGATGGTGAGCAGAAGGATGGGTAATATAACAACCCCAAATACTGGCCAAACAAGAGTAATTCCTACTGCCTCTGGGCTTAGGTCTTGTCTAACTTAGTTTAGCTTCTATTCTTCAATCAAGCCTAGCACCTCAGGCAGACACCCCCTCCCCAGCCCCTGCTCAAAACCTCCATGATTTGCTACATGCCCTGTGGCCCTTTTATTCCATCCCAAGGCTCCAGAGTTGCAGCTCTGCAAACCAGCATGATTAGCTACCACTGTTAGCTTCCCATTCAGCATATAAATCTAGTGCCTGGGATTACCTCATGCCAGAAAACCGAAATCCAAGTCAGATGGTTAAGGCATTAATAGCAGTGAGTGTTGTAAAGACTCAACAGTGTGAACCTTCCCAAAATGAACCATCCTGACCTCCCTTGCGCTGACAATGCGTGTGTGACATCATGTGTAAATGAGCCTTAAATTTGAACCAGGTGCCGAGAGCTGTCTGGCGTCTCCTGGCTGCTGTATTAACCACTAACATGCACTGGGGGATTCTGAGGCAGTAAAATGGAGCGAAACCGATGGCAGTGACCAGCGCCGGGCGCAGCAGCTGCGGCAGTGAACATTCAAATCACGCCCACCCTGTTGAGCCCCGGCCCCCGGGCCCTGTAAGGCTGATTTCCGGAGGGCTGGGAAGCCTGGGGAATTTGGCTGGCTTCACTCAGCGACAAGAGCTCCTCCATGCAAATCAAACTACTCTGACTTGCTTCCCAGACTTGATTCTGAGCTCTTTTTTGATTTGCATTCATGAGGTGGGACTCTGAAGCTCGGTCTGAAGCGGCAGTTGGTGACAGTCAAAGCCGATGCATGCAGGGACAAGCAGTCAAAGACATATTTTTGGAGGGCGCAACTGCCAAGGAAGAGAGCCAGCCCCGAATCCCTAAGAGCTATGGTTTCTACCAGGCTGGCATCTGGAGATAAAAATATACTTCTGTCCATCGGGCATCACAAATTCCCTCATCTGGGCCTCTCCCCACAGCAGGTCAGATGACAAACAGGCTCTAGAGAACACTGAATAAAATGTGGAGGGATGGAATTAGGTGTGTATGTGGGGCGGGGTGTCCCTACCATTGTTAGTCATAGGTATGAGAGAACAGGTGGAGGGTAACATGAGTCAGGAAGAAATTAAGCCTAGATGAAAAGGAGGTTTTTTGGGGGTTTTTTTGGCGTTACGCGGGCTTCTCACTGCTGCAGCCTCTCCCGTTGCAAAGCACAGGTTTTGGACGCACAGGCTCAGCGGCCACGGCTCACGGGCCCAGCCGCTCCGTGCCACGCGGGACCCTCCCGGACCGGGGCACGAACCCGCGTCCCCTGCATCGGCAGGCGGACTCTCAACCACTGCGCCACCAGGGAAGCCCAAAAAGGAGGTTTTTTTTTTTTTTTTAATGCTTACTCTTCATGATGCCCAGTCCCAGGTTATCAACAACATGGCCGTGTTAATAGCCTATATTCTGATCATCACTAGCAGGCCCACAGAGACCGGAGACAGTGAGGATAGGAAGGAGGCACGGGAAGGGATTCTTGGTGGGAACTGTCCTAGAAGCTTTACACATGCTGGTGAAAGGAAGCTGGAGCCAAAGAGAGGTGAAAACTCACAGTCCATGGATTCCATGGGACTTCAGCTCCAAAGAAATCCTTTGTTGTTCAGGGCAAGCTCTTACACCACCAGCGCTCACCAAGGGCATTGCACCTCCTGTGAAGCTGGGTGCGGTGGGGTAGGCAGGGGCGGCAGGTCCTGGGTGGAGGGTGGAAAGGGGCTGGTAGGTGTCGTACCTTTCATAAAGGCTGTTACTGTGTGCTTAGACATAAATATACAAGAATTTGTGTATTTTGTAATTTAAAGAAATTAAATGTAGCACGAAGATTTGGGGATGGATTTCCTGAATAATGGAGCAAACGGGGTTACAGTCTCAGAAGTCCTTCCAGAGGAGGTGAAGGTTCAGTAAGTTTTTGTTTTTATGTTTCCTTTTTTAAATAAACCTTTACTGGAGTATAATTGCTTTACAATACCGTGTTAGCTTCTGTTGTACACCAAGGTGAATCAGCCGTATGCATACACATGTCCCCATATCCCCTCCCTCTTGAGCCTCCCTCCCACCCTCCCTAACCCACCCCTCTAGGTCATCGCAAAGCACCGAGCTGATCCCCCTGTGCTATGCTGCTGCTGCCCACTAGCTATCTATTTCATAGTGTATACATGTTGATGCTACTCTCACTTCACCCCAGCTTCCCCCCTCCCACCCCATGTCCTCAAGTCCATTCTCTATGTCTACATCTTTATTCCTGCCCTGCAACTAGGTTCATCAGTACAATTCCCCGCCCCCCCTCCTTTGAGGAAGAGGAGGAGCTTTGGAGAAGAAAAAGAATACAGCATGAATGTCTTGTGCAAAAATGTGGAGGCAGGAACCCATGGGGAGTCCCTTAAGATGCCAGAGGTCTTAACAGGGTGAGGGCAGGAAGGATTTCCCCAAACTCCATTCCTCAAGCACCCTGGAGCCAAGACTTTGGAACAAATAAGCACAGGGTTTTTTTTTTTTGCGGGCCTCTCACTGTTGCGGCCTCTCCCGTTGCGGAGCACAGGCTCCGGACACGCAGGCTCAGCGGCCATGGCTCACGTGTCCAGCCACTCCGCGGCATGTGGGATCCTCCCGGACCGGGACACAAACCCGTGTCCCCTGCATCGGCAGGCGGACTCTCAACCACTGTGCCACCGGGGAAGCCGAAGCACAGGTTTTTAGATGACTAGCCCTTAAAGGCTAGTCTTCTTTTCATAAAGCTTTTGGAAGATGATGTTGACAGTCAATGCAGAGGCAATTAATGTTTTTCTATCACCATTTTGGATCATGCCTTGCTCAAAAACGCCTTCATCCAAGACCCTACCTTTTCTTTGATGGGAAGTCCAAAATCGGCCTAGCTTTTGGCATTCTCTACAACCAGGATCCTACCTTTCAGCTTTATTTCTCAAACTGCCATTACATCTTTGCTCCTGGCAAAATTTTAACCTGTCATTTTCAAAATATTTTTACCTTTCATTTTCTTGTATGTTTGTTAGTATTTTCTAGTAGGAATGCCTTCTCCCCATTCTCCATTGGTGATCCTGCGATTTTACTCAGCTGTTACTTCCTCCACACAATCCTCCCCACTCACCCAGAGGGCAGTGGGCGCCCATTCCTATGAAGTTGTCCAGCAGAGCTTTTCGTGCTCGTATTACTCACCAAGCTATGTCACTCTTTCAACAAGCACCCGCTGATGCTCTAGTGTGCGCATGGCAGGCACTACGGCCAAATCCTGTCCTTCAGGATATTACAATCCTGCTACACTCCAGCAGTGGTTTATCAGTTAAAGAACAAATATTACACATACTGAACAATGTCATATAGCTATGCAATAGGCAAAATCTTCCACTCACAAATCAGGTTGCAAATGGAATTCAAGAAATTTCTCTCACCAGAATAAAGTTCTAAATAGCTAGAGTATGGCTCTCTGAGTTACTGAAAGCAAGTTTCTTTTTTGTTTTACTATATACAAGTGACAACATTGTGAAATGTTTAAGTAACGGAGCCTGGGAGTGATTAGACATCTTTTGGAGGATTTGACTGAATAGAAAAAAATCTGGGAAAACCCTTTTTACATTGACATTAAAATGCATGAATGCAACTCTATTTAGTCTGCTTAGCTAATAAGTTGAGAACTATTCTGGGTGAGTGAAAACAAAGAATCTATTTGAATGCAAACGAATGACAAATCTTTAGACAGAGGCATGAGGCGTCCCCAAGTATTTTGTTTCCCTGTGAAATGTAAATATTATCATGGTATAATCATTACTGATTGACTTTCGATATGACATACAAACCTATGAAGTCTTACAGAAGAAATGCTGTTTTTTCCCTAAATCCTGAAATCTTGGCAAAATTTGTAAGCCAGGAGTCAGTTATCCAGATATTTTTCCCTTCCAAAGTTTAGGATTAGCAATTTTGGAAGAGAAAGTCAAGTAAGTGATTATTTTTGTAACCAAGATCGCTTTTTATATATATTTCCTTCCGAATATAAGATAACTGAAGTTGGTGAGCATTAGAGGGGCAGAAATCTCTACTGAAGTTTTGAATATAGACTTCGGTTATTTAGACCAGTAGTTTTCAAATGTTGATCCATGAGAAAGTTTTCATGGTCCTTGATGAGAAAAATAAGGAATATATGGCAATCTTTTAACAAATCTAGGTCTACTGAATTTAAAGGATTGTATTTTATTATAACATGACCTTCTTTTTTATGTTAAAGGATGGTGATGAATGGCGGCAAGGTTTTTTTAATGTCCTTGACCGATTTGCAAAATAAAAAGTTGGCAAGCTGATGAATGTCCCCAAGTTTATTTTGAAGTTCTAAGGATTCAGAAGAAATCCAGTTTTAGCAACAATGAATTAGAGTGCTGATGGTCCGAGCTATATTTGGATTTTTAAAAATTGTATTTGTAGAGTCATAGAACACAGAAATGGATTTCTGACTGTTTTTCAAGGGATCCGAGATTTCTCAAAGTCTGACTGACGAATATTGGAACACGGAACTTTCCTTTGCCTAGAATTTCCTCCGAAATACTTCACAACAATGCTTCGGCAACAGACCATGACTCAGAGGACACACAGTGGGCCCAAATGCTGTCAGGCTGGTGTGCAAAACAGACTTAGACTTACATGCAACATTTTAAATGAATCAAAGCAGCCTTCAACACAGTCAGTATTGACTATATATCTACTATGAGCAGAACCTTTTTATGGGAAAAACTCCAGCAGTTGTTTATACTTAACTATTAGCATGATAGTTAAGTACACAGGTTTTATAGGAAAATTTAAGTGTATATTCTGGACGTGTGACCTTGGACAAGTCACTTAACTTCATAACCTCGCTAAATTTTAATGTCTAACATATTAAATGGGGGAATATAACTGTACCTACCTCAGATCACATGAGGCTTGGCATGGTGCCTGGTCCATACATATAAGGGCTTGCTCATCATTACCATTTTACTTTATGGGACTGACAGCCTTCCATTCGTTTAACACACCAAACTCTCTCTCAGATTTGAACAGAGAACTGAGTAGGAGAACTAGGGAACTCTAAAAAATGGTCTTCACTCTTCCCCCACAGGAATGCCCTCCCCTAGGGGCCCTACTTCGATTCCTACTATCACCATCCAGTTAGAAGTGAAGTTAAGGGGTTCTAATTCCAAACACAGAACACCTTAGGTTTATATAAGGCAAGTGCTGGGAGCCCAGTCTCTGAACCACCAAGCTTGGTTCTAGAGAACCTGGGAGGATGACTCCAAGGGCAAGTGTTAGGAAGTGTAGAGCTGTCACAACCCCTGAGATCCACATCTTTAAAGGTCTGGTCGTTTGTCTTTTAAAAAGAGGCATTTCACTACAAGTACGATGGATGACTAATCAAGAATGAACCTGTAAGTCAATGAAATGACACTTTGTTGCCACTGAGATGTCAACTAAAGTTGCCTGCGCTTTGAGAGACAGGCTAAGTTGGTTCAACCATGTTCTCATAGGAGGACAGTCTCACAGACCTTCTGATGTCCCCAAGGACTCTGGAAGGAAGCAGTGACTTGTATGTTTCCTGCTCATCTCTGGCTCTGAAGTGTACTTTTTTGGAGGTTTCTGGATCACGTGGCTGGCACACGTGCTACTCCTGTTCTGCCCCGTGTGGCTCCAGAGAAGGGTTAACACACACACTAGCCTGCTCACACAAGGCATGTTGGTGTATCACTGACTTTTATTGGTTTCAGGAGATGGAGGCAGGCAAATTAAAACTGAATATTAGACGTTTATGCTCAGAAAATTCTTCTTAGCCGCTTTTCCTCACGGTCTCTGGACTCCCACCACGGGCTCAACACCCACTGCCCTTTTCCCTCTGCTTCTCAACTCCTAAGTCCACATTCTTTTTATGCAGAGTACGTTAGCTATTACTTTCACTTCTCCTCCTGCCAACTCATTCTCCTAGGGGCTCACTTTTTTTCTTTTTTTTTAAATTAAAGTGAAATTCACATAATATAAAACTAACCATTTTAAAGTATGAAATTCACAGGGCTTTAGTACCCTCACATTGTTGTGAAACTGTACAGGGTCTCACCTTTCATCCTCAAATGACCTATCAAGATATTTTCCTAAACAAAGACATTAAAGATATTTCCCTTACTAAGAGAAATTCTGGTGTCAGCTCCCCACTTCCCTTAAACTTTTTTCTTCCATGGATACAAGTCTTTTGGCATTTGAGGAAAAGATGCCAGATGCCATCAAACAGCCTCTTATCCTTTTGGAGAAAGGGATATAATTTGTAAAAAAAAAAGTTGTGAAACATTTAAAATAGACCTGTTCAGAAATTGTGCCATTTGCAGAGACATGGATGGGCTTAGAGACTGTCATATAGAGTGAAGTAAGTCAGAAAGAGAAAAACAAATACTGCATATTAATGCATATATGTGGAATCTAGAAAAATGATACAGATGAACTTATTTGCAAAGCAGAAATAGAGACACAGACGTAGAGAACAAATGTATGGATACCAAGGGGGGGAGGGGAAGGTGGGAGGAATTGGGAAATTGGGTTTGACATATATACACTACTATGTATAAAATAGGTAACTAATGAGAACCTGCTGTATAGCACAGGGAACTCTACTCAGTGCTCTGTGGTGACCTAAATGGGAAGGAAATCCAAAAAAGAGGGGATATATGTATGTGTATAGCTGATTCAGTTTGCTGTACAACAAAAACTGACATAACATTGTAAAGCAACTATACTCCAATAAAAATTATTAAAAAATAAAATAAAATAGATTTGTTCATAAAAGGTGATACTTATAAAACTAATTTTCAGCTTTATTTACTACTCAATGGAATATCAGCAACTTACTTGCAAACCATTCAGCAAATATATATATATAATACAAACAAAATGAACAAATGTTAAATTTTAGTGGTTGGTACATGGACATATTATTCCAACTTATACATATGTTTGACATTTTTCATAATAAAAAGTTGGTTGGGTAAAACTCATGGAGTAGAGCTTTTTTGTTTAGATATTTTATAGTATATGGAATAAAAATTTGTTATCTACTAAGTTTTAGGACATGTTTGGTGTCAGCTACAGTCCTTATGCTGAACTATTCAAATTAACCAAACCTGTTAGCAGATCTAAGGACTGGTTGATCTTTCTGAGACAATGATAACAGAATCCTGGAAGAGCAACAGCAATGGACAGCACCTCTCCTAAGAATGTCACACACAGGTCACCTCCTCTCCTAGGAATAGTACACACGTAAAGTGGACAGCTCTCACATGGCATTCATCAGAGCCATAAGAAAACTTCCTCAACACACGATGAAGTAAGATTTAACAAATATTTGCTGAGCAGCAATTAAGTGAACCTATGGTGCTAAATGTTGTATACATGCTAAAATTTACAGGACGTGGTTCCTGCCATTGGGTTAATTATGACTGGACCAGAGAAAGAAGGTGTTTAAATGTGAAAAGCTAAATAACACCCCAAATTTAAAGAGCAATTACTATATTGTTGGTGGGAATATAAATTAGTAACACCTTCGATGGAGGGCAATTTAGTAATATCCATCAAAATTAGAAATGGACACACATACCCTTA
This sequence comes from Neophocaena asiaeorientalis asiaeorientalis, assembly GCF_003031525.2. Classification (NCBI taxonomy): domain Eukaryota; kingdom Metazoa; phylum Chordata; class Mammalia; order Artiodactyla; family Phocoenidae; genus Neophocaena; species Neophocaena asiaeorientalis. The sequence continues at coordinate 2,085,462 of NW_020171993.1, forward strand.
GACTCAGAATTCCAGTTAAATGCGTAGAAATTTATCCCACAGACATACTCATATATGTGTTAAATTATGTATGTATAAAGATAATAATTGAAGCATTATATAAAACAGCAAAGTTTAAAAAAAATTTTAAACCCTAAATATGCATTGATAGGAAACTGGTTAATTAACTTATGGGTACTCACTTCTGGGTATTTATCCAAAAGAAATGAAAGAGATATTTGCATGACCATATTCACTACAGCATTAACCACAAGAGCCAAGAGGTGGAAACAATTTAAATATCCACTGACAGATGAATGGATAAAAAATCGTGGTACTTACACATGATGGAGTATTATTCAGCCTTTAAAAAGGAAATCTTGCCATATGTTACAACATGGATGAAACTTGAAGATATTATGCTAATTTTAACAAGCCAATCACAAAAGGACAAATATGTTTCCATTGTATGAGGCAGCTAAAGTGGTCAAGCTCATTGAAGCAGAAAGTAAAATGGTGGTTGTTAGGCTGGGAGGGGGGAAAATGGGAGTTTTTCTTCCATGGGCATAGAGTTTTAGTCATGCAAGATACAAAGTTCTAGAGATCTGCTGTATAGCAATGTACATACAATTAACCATAGTACTGTATAATTAAAAGTTTGTTAAGAGGGGAGGTTTCCTATTAGGTTTTTTTAAAAAACTACAATTTAAATAAATAAATGCATATATATATATATATATATATATGTTTATATATCTCTAAGTGAAAAAAAGTCAAGGTGCAGAGAACTGCAGGTAGTATGCCAACATTTGTGTGTGTGCTTGTATGCGTGTGTGTATTCTATATAAACAAATGGTTAAATAGGTTTGGAATATATTTGAAAGGATACAAAAACTTGTAAGAGTGGTTGCTTTCAGGAAGGAAAACTGGAAGCTGGGCAGAAGTAGGAGGGAAGCAATTTTGTAAGTTTTGAATTTGTACCATGTGCATATTACCTATGAAAACAGAAAATATATTACAAGATACTAATGATCTATACCAAAAGAATCATATAAATAATAAGGGGTGGGTTGGGTGGAGAATGAAGTATTTAAAAGGTGGGATTTGAGCTGGGTCTTGAAGAACGGAAAGAATCTGGACTGACAAAGGAGAGCAATAAGGACATTCTGGGTATATATGTGGAAGTCAGAGTGGGGAGAAGGACAGTGGAGGTAAAAGTGTGGAAGTAGGGTAATGAAAGGCAAATCAAGTGCCAGATAGCGAAACATTCAGTGTATAGTAGAAGGTAAGTAAGAAAAAGATGAAATACAGTTGAGTAGATGTGGGAGGGGAATGTGGAATTAACGTGTTGGGTAGCAGGGAACCACTATAGGCTCTTGAGCAGGGAAATCATATTGCAAAACCAGAATTCCAAGGAGATAAGTAGACAGCAACAGATGAAATGGACTGAAAGACACACCTCTGTTAGCAGGCTGACGTGGCATTTCAGTGGTTGCCCATTACAATCATCTGAGAAGCTTTTTTTTTTTATTTTTAAAATAGATATTAATGCCCAGGTCCATTTAATTGGTTTGGGGTGGAGCCTGGACATTGTCATTTTTTAAAGCTCCCCAAGTGATTCTAAAGAGCTACCTGGGTTGAGAATCACTGCAACAATCCATGCACAAAGAGATGAAGGCTCAGATTCAGGTGCTGGCAGGACGCTCGGGATAGGATGAAAGCAAATCTAGGAGACATTTCAAAGGAAGAACTGATACGGTGACAGACTGGAGATGAGTGAAAAGATATATAGTCTGTTAGATTCCTTTATGTATTCATTCAACACATATTTATTAAGCCAATCCCAAGTGCTAGGTACCATTCTAGGGTCTAAGGGTTTGGTGATGAACAAGACAGATGACTCCCAGTTCTTAAGAAACTTGCAGTCTAGTGGACACAGACAACAAACAAACATGCAGGTCTAACAGGGTAAAGTTAAAGCATGACTGTATGTTGGGGGCAGCTTGTTTATATTAGACTGTCAGGGAAGACCTGTCTGAGCGGGTGATATTTGAGCTGAAGCTTGATGAAGAGGAGCCAGGCTTGCAAAGGTCTTTGAAGAGAATGGTCTAACTAGGGAAAACGCTTAACACATGGGAACAAGCTTGGTGTGTTCAAGGGACAGACAGGCCTGTGTGCTGGAGAAGAGTGAAAGACAGATACTAGGTGAGGCCAGAGAAATGAGTAGGTACAGATGAAAGAGAACCTCGTAGGCCATGGCACAGAGAGATGGGAAGCCATGAGAGGAAATTAAGCAGGGCAGTGACATGATCTGATTTACATTTTTAAACAACTACTTTGGCTGCACTGTGGAAAGAGATTGCAGGTGGCAGGGATGAAAGCAAAAAAACCAGCTGGGAGGTTAGATTGAAACAGTGGGGCCACTGACAGACATGGGAAAACTGTGGAGGGGGACAGATTTGAACATGTTGAGTTTGAGGTTACTGTGTGGCATCCAAGCAGAAATGTCCAAGAGCAACTAGAAATATGAAGAATAGGTGAGAATTTAGGTTATACCTACTAACTTGGGAGATTCTTCCAGGGGCTCTGAAGAAAAGCAGGTTGGATTACACTACAGGAATAGAACAACTTCACTGAGAGAGATTAATAATGACTTGGAAGAAAGGTTTCTAGTGGTGGGTCGGAGGGCTCTGTAGTTAGTCTTGTGTCACTGAACTTTTTCATCTGTGAATGGGATGAAGAAATGGCAGGACAATGAAGAATGCCAAAAAGCAGGGAACAATACCTGATGTACTAGAATCAAGATTCAAAAAAGATCTCACCTGCTGGAAGGACGAGCTGAAGCTAACAAGATGATATTTTACAGATATATAGATGGATAACAGGTGTGTGTGTGTGTGTGTGTGTGTGTGTGTACATGAATATATGTATGTACATGTGTCTGTGTGACCTGGAGCTTTTGTTGACCACATACTTTATAAGCCTAAAGTGTAATGACGTGAAAAAGCTGATGTAAAATAAGAGTATGTTGATAATATTTATTATAAAACTTCAAAGATTATTTTCTGGGACAGAATACATCAGTAGTGAAAACAAACCACATTAATCAGGATTATTTCTAGAACACTATTTTCTGATCAGGCTGCTGACTAGGTGGCGAAAGCAGAGAAGGGAGAAGGGATACGTGGTTTGGACAGTATGTGATCTGAGGAACAATCATGTAATGAAACTGTAGGTATATTCAATTCAGGGTTTAACAGAGAATTTGAGCTTTTCCCAAACATCATATAATCTAACTTAAAGACACAAAGTATATTTCCCCTGGTTAAGAGAAAACTCAGTCTTCAAACATTGAAGGTCTTCAGAGAATTAAAGTAGCTTGTCCAAAATTAGACAGAAAGCAGTAGAGTTGGGATTTGAACACAAGTAAGTTTGACTCCAATATCTTTAATATACATATGTGTATATGTGTATATATATCTGTGTATATAGAGATACATATAAATGAAATATGTATAATTTTTCCTTTGAGTTAATCAGTTTCACTTATCAAGTCTATCTGAAAAGGTTCAGTCAGAAAAATCCAAGTTGTAGCTAAGCTTTTTTTCAGGCAAGAAGTGTGCCTTATTTACCTTCACACCTTTAGGACCAGCAAGACCGGTTAGCTGTTTGCTCGGTGAATTAGACAGCCCCCTTGCTGGTGCTGTGTATCAGTGCACTGATCAACACGAGATAAAACACATACACATTCAAACAAGTGGGAAGCATTTCTCTGCATGTCTTTTTTCTTTATAGCATTTCAAATTACAACGCCTTTTAATCCATCTGTCTTTTTTTCCCCTGGCAACTCAATTCCCCTCTCCACCATTTACTTTGTCCCATAGGCAAATAAACCTCTCACTGCTACCTGTCCACCTGGCCATCAGCCAAGACGAGCCTTCCTGCTCCTAGTGCTCATCCTGACTGACAGCCTGGCAAACTAGGACAGTGGATCATGATAGCAAAAATGTACATCAGATTGTTTAGAAGGGGTGAGAAACAAAGAATTCTGATTGCAATGAGGAAACCACATCCACAATAACTTATCCTTCATCAAAATTTTCTTTTCCCATTTTTCCTACTTCATTATGGAAAGACTATATATAGGAGGGTTATGGTAAAAAGATGAATAAAGTATGTGTTTAAATTAGAAAAGCGAATTTCTCATTCTATAGAAGGTTCTGAGTTCTTAGACCAAAAATTACGATACCTAAAATTCAGGCAGAGTAATTTGCAGGAAACAAAGTATGTTTCCAATAGGGTTAATTCTAACACAGCCACAGAGTACTGTCAATATGCCAAGAAGGAAAACAGGTTAAAATTAATGGTTTGAGTCCCTCCGTTTCCAGCATCTATTTCCTATCTCTATATACCATACTGGCAGTGTCACCAGTGGAGACAGCCCCAGCGGAAACACTCTCCACACCCAGCTCTCTCTAGTAACCTGATCCTGCAAATACACAGGGCAGAGGATGCACAAGAGAAAAATCTGTTTACCTTAAAAAGAGATCTTCCACTTTCATTAACATCTCATACAGTGCTCACCATTTTATTTGTGCTCACATAACCTTATTCCTAGGCTCTAAAATGAATCATTTCAGGGTCAAATGGTTATAGCCCTTCCACCAATGGCAGGGAAATTCATATTTCATATACAAATGGTACTGATGCAAAGGATACCCTAAGAAAGAAGTGAATCTTTCCCAACTGATCTCTGCTCACTTCACCCACCACCGCTTACCCCCAAAAAATGGGGGAGAAAAAAATTCTTAAAGGTGGATGCTTTATATGTAGGCGAATATAGAACATGAGATTTTGCAAAGATGAAAATGTTTTTAGCAGCACACGAAGGCCAATGATTAGCTCATAACCCATCTAAAGGCATGTGTAACGTTTACCTGAAAATGGATGGTTTATTTCTGCTTTTCCATTGGTGAGTATACCAGGGTACTAAGCTTAAATTTAAAAGGTGCCGGATAAGCTGGGACAAAGTGAGAGAGCGGCATGGACATACAAACACTACCAAATGTAAAATAGATAGCTAGTGGGAAGCAGTCGCAAGGCACAGGGAGATCAGCTCGGTGCTTTGTGACCACCTAGAGGGGTGGGATAGGGAGGTTGGGAGGGAGATGCAAGACGGAGGGGATATGGAGATATATACATACATATAGCTGATTCACTTTGTTATATAGCAGAAACTAACACAACATTGTAAAGCAATTATACTCCAATAAAGATGTTAAAAAAAAAAAAGATAGGTAGATTGAAAAAGCCTAGGTGGTAAAGCAGTTTTAAGAGGCTTAAAAATATCTAATTTATCTTAAAATTTTTTGTAATATCGATTCTAACAGATTCTCTCTTTCAGAAATTATTCCTCATAGAATATAAGTTTTGCACTATAGTCAATAATTTCTGTTCTTACTATAAAACATTCACATATGAATAGTACAGATGTACACTTAGTAGGCTTCTCGTACATTTTAATATAGCAGCCAATTCAAACTCATTTATTAACATTATTAAAATGATTTTAAATTAAGCATAGGTAACTTTGGTTTAAATAAAGTGCATACATGGTGGTTACGTTTATTTTCAATTATGTAGTAATTCTGGAACTTAGGCACTGTGTCTGTACAATTTGTATTTTCTTATTATAATAGATTTCATCCCACTTGGCATAAAGGGAAAATAGAATTTTCTATAGACTGGAGTAACTCCCTAGAAGCCTGTTTTGGATTCATAGAATATTTGGTTTAGGCAGAAAGAAAATACACACAACATGTTCATTTGAAAATGACTAGTCACACTTGGTATTACTCTAAAGGTAAATATAATCAAGATATAAAGACATTTCTGGACCCGATTATTTTATTAAAATGTATAATCTTCTGTGATGTGTTTCTTCTGGTTCATACTATTATATAATGATTTTAATTAAAAATAAAAATGTTTTTCTTTTATTAAAAAAAAAAAGTGCCATGGTAGGAAGAAACACTAGAGTACAGAAGGAAACAAAGCCAGAGAGGTTGGGCTGACCTGGTAACTTGCTACCCATCAAACGCCAGTTAGGAATTTCCAGAGAGTAGAGAATCTATGCTACTTTCAAGGCTTCAATTCTAAACCTAAATTGTGCTGAATTTCAGAATCTCCTTCTAGATGGAAAAGAAAAAACAACAACAAAGGTTTCCAGACCTCGGGTGTTTAAAGGGCCTTCACACAGTAAATCAACCTACTGCTGTCTTGTTTTCTCCACAGCCAGACTGAAATAATACAGCGTCAGCAGAGGTGTGAATTACCTCCATTCACCTTAATGGAGTGTTAACTTCAAAGGCTTGTTTTAACCATTTAAATGCTAAGCTCATGAGTAACATTCTGTTAAAAAAAAAAAGTACAATTTAAACATTCACCCTCAACATATGAAAGTAATTTATATTCTCAGCACTTCATCTTCTAATTTAGCAAACAAGTCTCCAAGTGTTAGAAAAATATAGATTTTGTGCTTTACTTAGTTTTATTTTAAATAGTTATTACCTAATAAATTATGAACATTAAGCCCACAATAAGAAGGCCTGTATTTCCCAGGAAAAATGCTGAGGAGTACTTGAACAAGGTTTTATTCGAAATCCTGATGAAGGGGGCACTGCTTTTACCAGTCATCTTACTAGCTTCCTCCAAACTCATAGGGAAAGTTATGACTCCAAACAGGCAACTAGATAAGGCAGAATATTAAAGTAAAATAAAAATAAACACCTCTCCAAATAATTTCTTTTGATATTAACTAAGTTTCATGCAGCGTTCAATAGGTTTGCCAAACCTCCCATGATCCCATCCCACGAGCAGGTGACAAATGTATTAATTGATGCCCACCTGTCATCACACTTAACATCTGCCCCAGGAGGCATCCTTGCATCTGTTGCATATTTAGGGCTATTTTGGTATTAGGAGTTAGATTTATTTTAGCAGCTGAACACCTATTTGTATTTGGATCTATAATTTCCCATAGAAATGTGGGAAAGCACTAAAAAGAATGCACATGGGGCCAGTTCTCCTGTGAGTGAAGGCTAGAAAACGATTCTAAACATATTAGTTGTGCAAGATGGAAGATGAAGAAATTCCATGTCCTTGTCTGAAAGCAACTTCATTTTACAGGTCTAGACGAAAGGATGGGGAAAAAAAGGGGATAAACATCTAATTTACTAAGAGCGCCTATTTTGGTCTGCACCTAATTTATGCAAGGTCATTTAATCCTCTCAACACAACCCTGTATAATTGGTATTAACTCCATTTAATACCTATGTGAAAGTAGAGGTTTAGAGAGGTTAAGTGGTTTGCCTAAATTCACTGAGATTTTCATCTAAGTCTTTCTAAGCCCCAAACCTGGACCTTTTCCATTACACTATGCTGATCTCAAGTTGCCAAAGAGGAAACTTAACTCAGTTGTCAATTTTTCAGCCCATTTCCTAAGTGGGAAGCAAGGGGGCACCAGCAAAAGTGTGCATTTCCATACATGCAAATTGGCACTTTGCATGTAATTCTCTACTTTACATGTGTGCAGGGGTGGGATTACATTTTTACTGATACACCCTGGCTTTGGTAGGCTGCTAACAAGGTGCCCTTTACAAGAATACTCCCTGGGGCAGTAGGGGAGGGAGGCACCTAGCTCCTGGTTTCCAACCAGGAATAAGCCACATCAATGCGAAGACTGGAACGATCTATAACCTCCAAACAAAGTATGATATAAATCATCAATATTTGTCTCTGTTCGCCAAATAGAAAGTCACATGTTTTAGTGACAAATGAGAAAGCTCAGAGAACTTTCAAATCCACAGCCAGTCATCACAGCTCTATCTCATACTGCACGACAGAGGAAAATCACAAAAGTTTCTTAGGATTTGGAGTCAGGGCAAAATACCAAGTGAAATAATCCAACAGTTTTGTTATTGGTGACTGATGTTGACATTAACCTACAAACTAAAATTCAATTTTGTATATAAACAATATACTGATTTCTTTAAAAACAAAAAAATTGTCTCAATATATTTAATAACATTAAAAACTTCTCTGTGAAAGATGTTGTTAAGAGAATGAAAAGGCAACTCACAGACTGGGAGAAAATCTTTGTGAAACACATATCTGATAAAGGATTGGTGTCTAAAATATACAAAGAATGCTTAAAACTCAACAATGTAAAAACAGCCCAATTTTAAAAATCTGAACCTCACCAAAGAACATATACAGATGGCAAATAAACATGTGAAAAGATGCTCAACATCATATGTCAATAGGGAAATACAAATTAAAACAACAATGAGATACAACTGCACACCCATTAGAATGGTGAAAATCCCAAACACTGACAACACCCAATGTCGGCAAGGATGTGGAACAACAGGAACTCTCACACATTGCTGGCAGGACTGCAAAATGTTACAGCCACTTTGGAAGGCAGTTGGGCAGTTTCTTATAAGACTAAATATTCTACCATACCATGCAGCAATTGCTAAAAAATAGTCTTTGGTATTAACCCAAATAAGCTGAAAATTTCTGTCCACACAAAAGTCTGCATACAAATGTTTGTAGCAGCTTTATTCACAAATGCCAAAATTTGGAAGCAAACAAGAGGTCATTCAACAGGTGAATGGAAAAACAAACTGTGGTACATCCATACAATGGAATACTGTCAGTGAAACAAACTGTGGTACATCCATACAATGGAATATTGTCAGTGATTAAAAAAAAAGAGCTATCAAGCTATGAAAAGACACGGAGGAAACTTAAACGCACATTGCTAAGTGAAAGGTTAGATACTATATGATTCCACCAAATGACATTTTAGAAAAGGCTCATGGGGAATGCTCATGGTGTTTATGGAGACAGTAAAAAGATCAGTGGTTGCATCAAAAGTGAACCCTACTGTAAACTATGAACTTCAGTTAATAGTAATGTATCAAAGTTGGCTCATCAAGTATAACAAAGGTACTTCACTAATGCAAGATGTTAGTAATGTGGGACACTATGGGTGTGCTGGAATGAGGGAATATATGAGAACTCTCTGTACTTTCTGTTCAATTATTTCTGTAAACGTTAAAACTACCCTAAAAAATAAAGTCTGTTAATTAAAAAAAAAAAACCACAAACAAAAGATGCTCAACATATTTAAGAGCATTCTGAGTTTCTTATTTTGATTAAAACTGCTATGTCTACTTTCCCCTACCGACTCCTGTTTTGTTCCGCTTTTCTGTCAATGTTTGCAAAACTGTTAGGCCATATAAAGAGGATTCATCCAAGGTCCCTTCCAGAATAATTCCTTTTTGCATTTGGAGGTAAATTATTCAGCAAAAGACGTGGGAAAATATTTCTTTCACTTATTAATCCAATTAAAAATAATGAGTGCTAAACTAAAATTACCAACCAAAATACCAAAGATGAGCAAAACAAGCGCCTGTGGAAATAAGGAAAAAAGATAAAGAATAATTAGAGCATTATTTCAAACCTTCACGTGCTCCAATAATGTACATTATAGTTCAAAATACATTAACTTTCGTAAGGTAGGTAAAATACTTAATTATAAAATGACAAGTTATTTCTTAAAATAAGATTCTTAAAAGAAACAAACAAAAATCAACCTACCCCAAACTTTTTCCATGAGAGAAAATCCTCTCTGCTCAGTTTAAGATGAAACAGTCCCGGGAACACAAAAATCAAACATGTTGATGTACTGGAACCTTAAAGTGGGGAGGAAAAGAAAATAGTATTGCCAGATTCAGATGTGAGACTGGATGACAATTTAATCTATTTTAGAAAATGGAATTTTTGAAATAGAAAACTTACCAACTACACCAAGTACATTCCTAATGTCAGGAACATATATCGCAAGTAAAACAATGATAATATTGAGAGCTATAGTGATCAAAGAATGGCGAATCCATGAGAATGGAAAATTGGAGAAAAACATCATCATTAAAGCTTTCCTTGCCTGTACAACAGAAAAAGATTTAAGCAAAGAGGAGGTAACAAAGCCAAACTACTTGCTTAGGGAAACACATGTATGGTACAGTTACCATAATATTCTTGCCCTCTAAACCATTTAGATTCCAAAAATATGGCATAAACTATTACTGTAAGGTATTTATTGCACAAAAACTGAGAAATATACCTATCTGTGTGAGCTTCATAAAAACTGTTTTGGTTTTATTCTTGAAAAAATTTTCACATGCAATTTCTTTCAGTTGTATAATTTTCAAAATTACCAACAATAACACTTTGTGAAGAAATCACAGAGTATCATTTTCATGAAATTCAACAGATAAAAGAACAAATGGTTTAAAACAGAAAAAGAAGTCATGGCATGATAAAGAAATACCATTTGCTGTTTTATGTTATATTACCTGTTTCACAGCATGTAAATGTGAAAACTAGTTCATGATGCTCTCTACTGCTAAGGCGGGCAACAGGCAGTCCCGTCCCACAAGCATTTACCCAGCCCCCGCTGCAGTGGCCCCAGTCTTAAGGAGCTCCCCGTTCAGGGGCTCAAGTCGTCCACTAGAAGCATCTGTACCCAAAGCCTATGATTCCATTCTCCCAGAAATTCTCAAGAGTCTTACATATGGCAACTAAATGCCGAGTGATGATCTGCTGTGCCCCTTAAACTATAACTCTAGAGCAAATAAAATCTGTGACTAAGATTAGACTAGAACGTCTATGTGAAAATAAATTTCCAATAAACTAGAAGGAGCTTATTTTTGCTGACTTGACTTTTTCCTCTTCACGCACATTCTTTTGAAAACAGAATACAGAATTAAAGGGGGAAAAAAACCCCAAAAAACTTTAGAAGAACTATAGTCTCTAAATTGGAAACAATGCTGTGGGAGAGCGTAAATCTAAACTAAATCTGAAAAAGCACAAATTAGTTTAGCGGTTCACTGTTATTTTTGTGCTTTCATGGGGCCATAGGCAAGTATGAGGTCTTTGATCAATTACTGGACAAATGAATAAGATATACAAGACTAGATGTGATTCAAACATTCTAGTCTGTAAAGAATTAGTGTTGCCATATTAGGGAGCTGCTACACCAAGCAACAAAACCTTTAAGAGCACTTACAGGGAAGTGGATTAGAGGGACTGTCAAAAGCACAGCAAATAGTATGCATAACTTCACAGTCATGACGACAACATCATGTGGCAAGTATTTACTATAACCTTGTAGTAATTCTGACGCCACACTGTCTGCAAATTTAAAAAACAATAATAAGGATCACATTATAAACTACTAAGATGTTAATAACAGTAACATTATTTTCCTTTGCACAAACGGATCTTAACAGATTTTGGATTCCCAGTACCAAATCCATCTCTGGCCTTTTTCCTATCCTATGAAACACAGAGACATTAAGTAAATATCTTCTGGAAACCTACAGTGTTTTCTTTTAATGAAACTAGAAATTGGCCCAGGCAGAATCTCTAAAATTATGACAATGAATATACATTTAAGAAAATCTCTTTAGAACTTTTCCATAATCTGAAGGTTTTGAACAACACTTTAATAAAGTGCTTTCATGTATACTACTGAATTTGGTCCTTATGATAACAATATAAGATAGGTAGCTAGGCTAAAAATTATTAACTGACTTGCCCAAGATCATACAGTACAAAGGGACAGAGCTGGCAGAGCTGTGCTCCCAAATTGTTTTGATGCCAAAGCCTTTCCTTAATATTGCAATGTTTTCTAGGATCTTATAGTTTTGTGCATGCTACCTGCTTCATCAACATTTCATCTATAGATTCATCTTTCATAAAAGAGAATGCAGTGTTAGGGTAATGGCTTCCTTAGCAAGCAAGTGTGGTAGTCAGTGACAGAATCTGAACAAGCTGACCATGCTTTGCTCCCTGGTGTTCTTCTACACTCACGTCTTCCTTACTCCAAGCCAGAGGAGGGCTATTAAGAGTGAGAGTTCTCAAGAACACTCCATATCACTGCCTTGTAGGGAAAGATGAGTTTGTACTTAAAATAGAATTGTGGTTTTGTTGTTGTTGTTTTTTGTTTTTTTAATTTGAGACCATACGGTTTGGAAAAGTCACTTTGGAGAAAATAAAAAAACAAATCAAATACTTTAAAATTTAAAGGGGAGATAAGATGAAGACACACACATATAATAGAAAGTGTGTAAACACAGACACACTTAAGTGGAAGAAGAAGGTCTAAACAAAGAGCTATGGTGATTCTGAACAGGGAAAGATAACTATGGCTTTGGGATGAACATGAACGAAATCCAAGAAGACTTGAGAAGAGTCATCATGATATAGTGAGCAGCAGGGTAGTAGAGGGGCTTGAATTCTGCGATCAAACAGACTAAGATTCAAACCCTACTCTTACTAGCAAACTTCTCTGAGTTTTTACATTTGTAAAATGTGGACAATAATATACTGACCTACAGAGTTACTGTGAACATGACATGAGTTAATGTATGTGTGCTGACATTCAAAGATGTGGGGAAGAAATTCTCTCTGGTAGCAATACGCAACCAAGAAAATGAGCAGCCCAATAGCACTTCAGAGGCTGAAAGACTGTGTGGTAGAGAAAAGAGAGTAGTGGGTGATAAGGCTGGAAATGCATTTAAGACCAGTAACAGAGCTCTTCTTAGGGTCTGGACTCAATCTGGTAGGCCACAGAGATGCAATGACTTCTGAAGAACAGTGCATTATGACCTGAACTAAGCAGGAAGACAGATTGGAAGAAAAAGAGGCCCAAAACAGGAATAACAGAAGGCTACTGTCATAACCACTGAGAGGTAATGAGGATTTGAACTAGATTAGTAATAATGGAAATGGGATAGAAACTAATTGTTGAAAGTATCAAAGACATACTTGATATAATGTGGGACTAATGGACCAAATAAGAGATTAAGAAGAGCCAGGAAAGCTGGATTCTAGTCCCAAATATGTGAGATACTTGTGACTCTTTGGAAAAATATAGCAAACTATTTTATTTCCACTTTCTGAATCATAAAAATGAGCTATTAACACTTACTGCTTAAGAACTTTGTAGACTTTTAAAGTGGTCTGGTTATTATGCAACATTTGGGTATTGGCCTGGTTTATCAGAGGAACACTTTTTATTCCTCACCTTATAATGCTTTAACATCTGTAATCAGAGCCAATATTATTAATCTAGGTACATACTTATTGGTCCCTTTAATCTGATAAAATTTAGATATTAACTAAGCCTTGAGAGCACTGAATGAAAGGATCCCAAGCAGCTCCAGAAGCCTGAAGAACTAGATTGATTACAAGTTCAAAATACCTGTTACATGTCTACTTTCTACTTTCCCAAGATAAAAACCTTTTTCCTGAGCCAGTCAATTCTGTGTTCCTAGCTGAGCCTTATGCAAGGGATAGAGTACAACACACTTCTCTGCATTCAGACAAATCTCTACAAATCTCAGGAAGAACCTGATGGTGATCTCTGCAAGTTATATCTTCTCTTGAAGTCAGGAGGCTGCCCTGTTTAATACACACTGTCAAACAGGGGATGAAGTTTATAAAGATTATCACAGAGTAACAGAAATATCACTGGATTAATATTCAGGAGACATGCCACTAATTGTGAGACAGGTCACTTCACCTTTTGGACTTAAGCTACTCACCTATAAAATGAGTTGAAGGCGTTAATTTGTGACAAGCCCTTCTGATAAGGTCTCAAGCTCAATCAGCAATTTCTGTAAGACTGAGAGCTACTGCTATTCCAATAGAAATATACCGTAAAAGACTTTCAACCCAAAAGAGAAACACTGTGAATAGCAAATCAATATCTGAATCTTCTTCTGTCTTTGGAGAAGGAACTTTTATATCATTCTTTCTTTCTTTCTTTCTTTCCTTCTATCTATCTATCACCTACTTACCAGCCTACCATGTGATTTTCTTAGATCTGTATATCTGCATTACATAAAGCGTGGATATTCTAAAGAATCTGCATCAGTGGAAAAGGGCTAAGTCAGAGACAACAGCTTTACTTGATAACCAGGAAAATGCCTGTGTAGGAAACATTTCACGTACATGATGAAAATATTTAGCCTCTGTGTTCAGGCAAAAATAGATAGATAGATAGATAGATATGCCTGGAGCTTAAGTGAGCCAGGTTTTTCCAAAAGTTCACTTTGCGAAAAACTTGGAATGAAGGGAATCTGGATTCTGTGGCATAATTCCTGAGGAGGCAGCACAGTAATAAAGGCATTGACTCTGGAGAGAGTCAGAATTGGATTCAAATCCCAACTCATTATCCATTAGCTGCAGGTACTGGCCAAAGTGCCCAACTTATCTGAACCCATATCTTGCAGAGTCGTCATAAGGACTGAGTTAGGCAAGGTATATAATAAAACACATGGCACGTACAGAATAAACGTGAGCTCAATAAATGCATCAGCATCTATCCTTCCTCCACGTCCCTTTCCACCTAAGTTTTCTTATAATTTAACATAGCTCCTAACATCTCGTGGTAATATTTTTGTAACTACTTTTCAGCTGTCCTGGAAATTGGTAGGCCATTTGAGGTTTCTTCCAGATAGCTCTATTGATCCATAGGGAAGAAGAGGTCCATTTTTTGGACTTTTTCTCAATTTTGGAAGATCCCTAAATATAATAGTATTTGTGCCAGGTGACGATTTCAATTTATAAAAATATACAGCTCTTCTACTAAGTTTTTGCTGAATCCCAACGAAGACCCTGCTGTAGTATCTCATTGTTCTAGAAAAGCATCACTGTGCTCAACTCTGTACGAAGACAAACGCAACAACCAAAAATACAGTTTATGCATTTCAAGAATTTTATTTCCTTAACAATGATCAAAAAAGTTTAACAATCTGCTTTAACTTTCCTTGTAGTGTATCCATGCTCATGTTGGAAGTAGGAAGTAACGCTCTTCCGGATGGTGTGTACAGAGCTCTACCACTCTTATTCAACATAGTACAAAAATGCAAGAGCAGATTTAGATTCATCAGTCACCTTTATTAGTGTTGAAATGACATAGAGTTAGCAAGAAAAGGACTGTATAGAGCAATTATAATTGTCTCACACACTGAAAAGTCTAAGGTAATACACGGATAATAATATACTGAAAAGTTACCATATTTAAATTGTTTCATTAATGACAGTAAGAAGAGAAGTACAGTGCTGAAAAAAGGGCACCTGAAATTATGAAATAATTGCAATAATAATGATAACAGTAATGATAATACACCACCAGTAGTAGCTCTCCTTTGTGGAAGATGGCTGTGTGCCAGATACTGTAACAGGCATTTTCCATATAACTTATTTCCTCTTCAATATAACTCTATACAATTATCCCTGTGTTACAGATTAGGAGATGAAGATAGCACAAGGTGAAGTACCCTGGTTCAAGGCCACACAGCTAGTTAGAGCACAGTGGTTTTTTGAATCATATTTGTTGGGTTTCAAAATTCATACTCTTTCCACTGGGCTTAGGAAAGGTAGTCATACAAGTAAATGTCCAAAAACTTGTCAGACCTGAAAAAACTCTGGAAGGTAAGCAAAGCACCATTACAAGCCATCGTGAATGTCTAAAACCTGAAACACATGCACAAGGCCACTGACGGTGAAATCAGAGTCAGAACAGCTAAATATCACAAAAGTAACAATAGCCATCTACCTGGAGCGTTGTTATAGGGGCATTCATAAACTGAAAAGTGTATTCAAGGATTTGACAAACTGAGTGCAGTTTGTTATAATGTGTTTGTTTGCAAATTAAACAAGTGCGTTTGCAAATTTAACAAGAGAGCTTACAATTTTTTTTCTTGTTCTAGACTTTTAAGTTTTATTTTTTCTTGAGGTTCTTACCAGAAGAGAAAAAAACTCACCAAGCACATAACTTTTCAAAAGTAAATAAAACAAAATTTTACTTTTATTTTGTGAATTTAAAAGAATCCTTTAAAAATTTAGAGAGAAAGTTCATGGCAAAGCACAGAATACACACTGCAGAACTGTGTGAATTAAATCTAAAGGCAGAGGTCTCTGACATAAGGGTACAACTATAGTCCAGGTAAAACCCTTTCCTTTCTCAACTTGTTCGTTTGCAATTAAGATGACTGATTCTCTCAACCTCCCAAACTGCTGAACTAGAGTCTAACATATTGAATTCTCAATTAAAAAAAATGAAATCATTATTGCACTTTTTTTTTTTCTCGTAGAAAGACTTCAATGTTTCTAAGCCCGAGATTTTACTTGGGTGTTTAAGAAAATTTTCATATGAAGTTATCAATCTTGAATTTGATCCACCTTTTTAAGAGAAAGAAAATCAGTTCTTTAAGGCCCGTAGAGCCACCACAGTGGTGCACTGAATTCTGGCAGCCTGAACAAATTAACTTGCTAAAGAAAGGCAGAAACAAAGTCCATATTCAGGTGTGAGATCAACTACAGAACAATTTGTTTTGTCATCTATAATGAAATAATATACTTACCATAAAAAGTGAGGTACCCAAAGAGTGCAGATATAAAATAAATGAGAAAACTTAAAGCGATTGCTGTATTGGTTACGTGCTGCATCCTTTTCTTAGAAGGTCTAAAAGAAAAAAAATGGTAAAATTAGAATCTGTGATCTGAATTATATCTAAATAGATAAATATCTCCCAAGCTACTCAAAAGGATTCCTTAATCACTCAAGACCTAGTTCTCTAATAACTACACACTACAATTCTTGATCTGAAATTACTGCACAAAGGACTATGCTTCAAAGAAGCATTCTCAATTTAGAACTAAGTCTTGGTTGTTTTGTTTTGTTTTAAACTAACACCTACAATCCAGTGGTGGGATGGAAGGATTCACAGAGGAGAATGTTATTCAATCTGAAAGTCCTAGAAGTAAAAAGACATACTAATACATTTTAAATATTCCAGGATTCTATAGTACCTTTGAAGTTCACAATATATGGGCAATATTGAGGTGTGGCAGAGAAATGAAAAAGCCATGGTTGGTATGGCATAAGCACTCTGAAAAAAAATTTTTTTAAAGATGAAATTATTAAATGCTACTCTGTTGAAACCACGACTTCATTTGACAATAAAATCAGTTCTCCAAAAAAAAAATCAATTTAGTTAAATTTCTTTCATGTTTCATGAATCACCTGTTTATAAAATAAGAGGGGTTTTTTTGGTTTTTTGTTTTTAACGAGACACACAATTATGGTCCCCAGTAAATATTTTACTTGATAGCTGTATTGCCCACACTAGCAAAAATATTTCTTGGCTCTTCCACACCAGGTTGGTTTTACTACAATCACTGCTGCTTCTATATTGTATCAGTAAGATAAAAATAATTAAGGTAAGATAAATAACATTTAGGTAAGATGAAAAATAATAACATTTTAGAAATGATCTTATTGTAATTCTCAGTCTTTCCTAATGCATGCATTAGGAAACTCAAAAACATCTTATTACCCTAAGCAGCAATAATAGTTAATGCTTTTGAACCTGCTTTCACCAACTCAATTCAAGTACCAACTTAATCTAAGAGAATACTGAATATATTAATCACATCTTAGCATCTATAACTAGGGTCTCTTTTGATGGGAATGAACATGATTTATTCTAGACCAACACATTCATAGAGATCCACTGGAATATATGAACAAAACTGTTGTTTTTTTAAAATTAGAATAGTTAAGAACCAGAGAAAGTTACAAAGCAAACAAAAGTTACCATCTAAATGAAAACACTGTCTTTACAAAATAGATGGTAATGATTTACTTTCTCTTTTCTACTCTAAAAAAATTTCTCCTTAACTAACTTAAGGCTCTTCAGCAAAAGAAGTTCCAGATGACTGTAGATCTATCTTCAGACACAAGGCCTCTTAAAATATCAGAGGAGAGCTGGCAGGAAGGAAAGCTGTAGCATTTCCCAAGGCTAGATTAAGAGAATGAAATTCAATTCACAAATTCTCTTTCATATACTGCTCAGTTTCCTGGCTTGTCAATTACCCTACCTAAATCTTTAAGGCACGTGGAGGCCTTTACCATGTAAAAGATGTGGTAACCTCCCTTGTGGGGCCAGAGAGACATTTCTTATTTAAAAACTGGGGAATAAGGGAGTTCCCTGGTGGCCTAGTGGTTAGGATTCCAGGCTTTCATTGCTGTGGCCCGGGGTTCAATCCCTGATTGGGGAACTGAGATCCCATAAGCTGCAAGGCACGGCCAAAAGCAAAACAAAACAACAATGGAAAAGAACCCTGGGGAATAAAAAGGAAAATTTTGCATGGAGGAGTTATCACACTAAAATGCTACACTAATAGGGTTATACATGAGTAGTGGGGATTCTAGTATCTGGGACCTGCATTTTAGCCGAATCACAAAGTGTACATGAAGAAACCTGCAGCAACAAGGAACATATGGCTCTTTTAGAATGGTAAAGTAGAGATCATTCAGATCAGTTTCCTGTCTCCTCTGCTGATGCTCAGGAGCTTTTGCAGGCATTTCAAATATCCTAGCTCTCTCAGAGAAGGCAAGGGGGGACTTGGTCCTTCTGCCTCTGCTACAGGCATCATAAATTTCAACTTTGGAATGTCAGCCAGGAGACATATTGGCAGTGCTCAATTGCTGGTCCAATGATGAGGCTGTTTAGCCACAGACCAAGGTTCTACTCACAGGGGAGGAGTTTTTGATATAATTGGCTATTTAGCTTTACAAGTCCAGAGGGCAACAGGAAGTCTGTATGCACAGAGGACCTTATTGGCCAGACCAGACATTCAGTAAATCTGTTCTTTTAGGCAGTGGCCCACTTAAAACAGGCTCCATTTAAAGGCGTGCCAAAAAAAAGGTGGCCGTTTCATAATGGGCCACCTTCTGGTAAGCAACCCTATACTTAGCACTTTCATGAAAATTAGTTAGTTACAGGTAAAAGACCTAAGAGACCCTGTTACACAAACCTCTTAAACTTGAAATGTGAAAAAACTAAAAGTATCTGTTAATAACTTACACACCTCTTTGGAGAAATGAAAGAGCTTTGGTTTACAAGCATCTGTAGCATTTGAAATCTGTTTAAGAGGATTGAGGGGAAAGAGAGAAACCAACAGTCATTAAAAGTTAGAATACATCAAAAAAAACCAAGATGAATTTATTATTACTGGGCTTTCAAATAAAAATATTTCAAAACAAAGTTCCAAAATGCAATATAGCCATTACTTTTTTATTAATTAGGAAAAAAATCATTATTAGTCATATTTTATTTTTCTTTTTAGCTTAAAATAAAAAGGAAGAAGCTGAAAAAAAAGCCAAACAAAACAATTACGTGGAAGTATTGCTCTACAGAATCTAATGTCAGAGGACAAGGGATGGACCATTTTTTGATTATTATCTGTAAGAATAAGTAGGATCAGATGATTTCTTACCAAATTCATGACAAGAAATTGATTTTAAATAGGTCAGTATCATTTCAATTAATCTAACACCATGCCAAATAATATGCTAACAAATAAAAGATTCTTTGTTCATGTCATTTTCCCTAGATAGAATGGGGCCATCATCTGACACGGGCACCTACGGTGTGGGACAGCATGAGGGGCTGCATAGTTGTTTGGTGGAGATCTCCCCCACTGAAGACTGAGAGCTTTCAAAACTCCAATAGTATCAAGGCATTAAAAGAAAATCCAACTCAGAATGGGAACACGATGTTTTTAGTGACAATAGTACAAGAATATGGCCATCTGTGGACCTGGCATCAGTAGCAGACAGAGAAATATTAATAGCAGTTTTGGAAATGGTCACAGGTAGATGCAAAGGGGGAGGCTCAGGGATTTCTGATGCATGAGCACTGGCCCTCCTTGCTTTTTTCAAACTTACATCACTTTTGGTGAATGTGGATGAAGCTGGCAAACGATAAGAGCACAAAGCTAAGGAACTAGAGCTGGTAAAAATGAATTTTTTAAAAAATTAAAAGAAATCCAGAGGGCTGCTATTTCCCAGAAACAATCAATGAAAATGTTTCAGGATTTTACTCTTAATTGTGGCCATCCTGTTCCTAGACCTACAGTTGAGTTGGTCAACATTACCACTGTTGTAGTTGTTTCAGGGCACATAATTACTCTGTAAATACTTGCTCTAGGCTGAAACCCAGCATTCAAAAGGGCAAGGGAGAATAAAGGAAGCATCTGTCCTTTGCAGAAGACCTGTAAGTAAATATTATACTATTCCTATTTGGTATTTATCTAGTTTTAGATTTTAACTAATTCAATCAAAATTTTACATAGTGATAAAACAAACCCAAGGAAAACATATACTTTTAGGATTAAATTAATGAGTCAACTAAAAAATTACTCTTATTTAAAACCCTCACCAAGAGAAAAAAAAAAAAACTGTAAGGGTAAACTGGGCAAGTTGCTTTGCTATTTCTAGGTAAGTTTTCAATACAGAATAAACTAAATGGTCAACTTACCAAAAAGAAAGAAAAAAAAATCAAAAGCAATAATCTCACCATTTTTTTTTTTCTGATATGTCTGCCCAAAAAGGATGAGGATGGGGTGGGGTAGAAGCAAAGTTGTTACTGGTCTCTCTGTTCAGCCCTGCTCCAAATTCAGCATCTCACATTTCCCCCTGACTAACAGTGGAGGCGGCAGCAGCAACAACCATTTACATTGTATACCAGGTAGTTTGATAAGGTCGGTATGTGAGCTACCTCATTTTATCAGCTGTTATTACAAGACTTGCAAACCCAAATATTTCAAAACAGTGCTCCAAAATGCAAGAAAATGATTATTTTTTTCATTAATCAGAAAATATCATTAGAGGCCTGATTTTATATTAACATAAAATTCAGTTACTACAGCTAATTTCTCTGCAGAGACCCATCTCAAGCCCAAGTGACGTCCTATAAAGCAGAAGTACAGAACAGGAATGGAAGATACCTGACAACAAAGGGTAACAGGGAGTCCTTGCTCAAGTTGAAGGCAGAACACAGTAAGAAGATAAACTCAGGGGTTAGAAAGAAAGACAAAGGGAAATAGAAGATTAAGCATTAAAAATACTTGTTGACTTGCACAGGAGGCCCTTCCCTCTTCTCTCTGCTCCAAGTAATTCCCATCTTTCAAGGCTCAGCTCAAGTTTTATTTCCTTCCACATCTTCCTTTATTCTACCTGTTGGTGATCCTTCTCTCCTCTCAGCTCTTATGTAATCCCTATTATGAAGCAAATAAATCAATACTAAACTATGTATTGACTACATTGTTCTCTATTTTTTTTCTGATAAATTTATCTTATTTCCCTGACTAGAATGGCAGATCCTTAAGAGTAGTGTCCTGATTAATCTCCCACAACTCTAATGCCTACCATAGTGTTCAGCAGAAGGAGATCCAAATCTAACCAAAATCGATTCAAATAGTTCTCTATTTTCATTACTGACTTATTAAAATATTACTTCAAATATTAGTATTAGAATACTAACCTGTACTCAAGACAGAACTTTTAGAAAGAACAGAAATTCATTTTTGTTCAAAAATGGACCAAAAAAGGTACCGTCATGCTGAGCCACTGCTAAAATAAAATTTATTTTTAAAAATTTTAGGTATTTCAGCAGGGCCAAAAATTTACGTCAAAAACTTTTAAGCAAAATAAGGATCTGGGACAATAGAAAAGAGTATAGGTTTTGATTTATGCTGTTTGGAGAGTATAATTTAAGAAAATAATAGTTTTCTGGACAGATTTTTAAAAATGTAATATAAATGCTATACAGATTTATGGATACAAACATACTGAAAAAAATAATCAGTGAAAAAAGGTGCAATGGAAAAAAAATTTGAATCCATCAAAAAAATTGGGGTTAATATATACATGTTTTCCTTAACCACTGTGTATTTTTAAACCTAATACTTAGAAAGTCTAAAGTAAATTCAGGCATACCTCATTTTATTGTGCTTTACTTTACTGCACTTCACAGATACTGTGTTTTTTAATGGATTGAAGGTTTGTGGCAGCCCTGCATTGAGCAAGGTTATGGGCACCATTTTTCCAAGAGCATTTGCTCACTTCGTGTCTCTGTGTCACATTTTGGTAATTCTCAAAATATTTCAAACATTTTCATTACTATCATATTTGTTATAGTGACTGATGATCTGTGATCCGTGATCTTTGAGGTAACTACTGTAATTATTTTGGGGTGCCATGAACTATGCCCATATAAGAGGGCGAACTTAATTCATAGATGCTGTGTGTGCTCTGACTGCTCCACTAACAGGCAGTTCTCGTCTCTCTCCCTCTCCTCAGGCCTCCCTATTCCCTGAGACACAACAATATTGAAATTAGGCCAATTTATAACCCTACAATGGCCTCTAATGGTTCAATAGAAAGGAAGAGTTGCAAATCTCTCACTTTAGATCAAAAGCTAGAAATGATTAAGCTCAGTGAGGAAGGCATGTTGAAAATTGAGATAAGCTAAGAGCTAGCCCTCTTGTACCAGACTGTTAGCCAAGTTGTGGATGCAAAGGAACAGTTCCTGAAGGAAATGAAAAGTGCTACTCCAGTGAACACACAAATGATAAAAAAAGGTGAAACAGCCTTACTGCTGATATGGAGAAAGTTTTAATGATCTGGATAGAAAATCAAACCAGCCACAACATTCCCTTAAGCCAAAGCCAAATCCAGAGCAAGGCCCTAGCTCGCTTCAATTCTATGAAGACTGAGAGAGGTGAGGAAGCTGCAGAAGAAAAGTCTGAAGCTAGCAGATGTTGGTTCATGAGGTTCAAGGAAAGAAGCCGTCTCCATAACACAGAAGTGCAAGGTGAAGCAGCAAGTCCTCATGTAGGAGCTGCAGCAAGTTATCCAGAAGTTCTAGCAATGATCATTAACGAAGGTGACTACACTGAACAACAGATTTTCAATACAGACCTAACAGCCTTCTACTGGAAGAAGATGCCATTTAGGACTTTCATAGCTAGAGGAGAAGCCAATGCCTGGTTTCAGAGCTTCAAAGGATAGCCTGACTCTCTTGTTAGGGGCTAATGCAGCTGGTGACTTTCAGCTGAATACAATGCTAATTTACCATTCCCCAAATCCTAGGACCCTTAAGAATTATGCTAAATCTACTCTGCCTGTGCTCTATAAATGGAACAACAAAGCCTTGATGACAACACATCTGTTTATTATTTTAAGCCCACTGTTGAGAACTACTGCTCAGAAAAGAAGATTCCTTTCAAAATACTATTGCTTGGGGACTTCCCTGGTGGTCCAGTGGTAAAGAATCCACCTTCCAATGCAGGGGATGCAGGTTTGATTCCTGGTTGAGGAACTAGGTTCCCACACGCCACATGGAGCACCTAAGCCCACGCGCCGCAACTACTGAGCTTGCGCGCCTCAACTAGAGAGCCCATGTGCCGCAAACTACAGAGGCCATGTGCCCTGGAACCTGCTCATTGACAATGCACCTGGTTACCCTAGAGCTCTGATGGAGATGTGCAACAAGATTCATGTTGTTTTCATGCCTCCTAACACAACATCCATTCTGCAGCCCATGGACTGAGGGGTAATATTGACTTTCAAGTCTTATTCTTTAAGAAACAATTGCATGAGGCTATAGCTGCTGGAGATGGTGATTCCTCTGATGGAGCTGAACAAAGTAAACTGAAAACCATCTGGAAAGGATTCATCATTCTAGGTCCCATTAAGTGCATATTTGATTCATGGGAAGAGATCAAAATATCAACATTAACAGAAGTTTGGAAGAAGTTGATTCCAACTCTCATGGATGACTTTGAGGGGTTCGAGACTTCAGTGGAGGAAGTCACTACAGATGTGGTGGAAAGAGCAAGAGAACAAGAATTAGACATGGAGCCTGAAGATGTGACTGAATTGCTGCAATCTCATGACAAAACTTGAATGGGTCCAGAGCTGCTTTTTATGGATGAGCAAAGAAAGTGGTTTCTTGAGATGGAATCTACTCCTGGTGAAGATGCTGTGAAGATTGTTGAGATGAATACAAAGGATTTAAAATATTACATACACTTAATTGGTGAAGCAGTGGCAGGGTTTGAAAAGATTGACTCCAATTTTGAAAGAAGTTCTACTGTGGGTAAAGTGCTATCAAGCAGCATTGCATGCTGCAGGAAATCATTCATGAAAGGAAGGGCCAATCGATGCAGCAATCTTCACTGTTGTCTTATTTTAAGAAATTGTCACAGCCTCCCCAACCTTTAGCAACCACCACCCTGATCAGTCAGCAGCCATCAATATCAAGGTAAGACCTTCCACCAGCAAAAAAGATTACAACTCACTGAAGGCTCAGATGATGATTAGCATTTCTTAGCAATTTTTTTCTTTTACATTATAGGTTATTGCAAGGTATTGAATATAGTTCCCTGTGCCATACAGTAGGTCCTTGTCATTTACCTATTTTATATATAGTATGTATATCTGTTAATCTCAAACTCCTAATTCATCCCTCCCCCTCTTTCCCTTTGGTAATCATAAGTTTGTTTTCTATGTCTGTGAGTCTGTTTCTGTTTTGTAAATAAGTTTATTTGTGTCATTTTTTTTTTAGATTTCACATGTAAGTGATATCATATGATCTTTGTCTTTCTCTGTCTGACTTCCTTCACTTAGTATGTTAATCTCTAGGTCTATCCATGTTGCTGCAAATGGCATTATTTCATTCTTTCTATTTCTGAGTAAGCAATAAAGTATTTTTAAATTAAGGTATGTACATTGTTTTCTTAGACATAATGCTATTGTACACTTACTAGTTTACAGTATAGGGTAAACATAACTTTTATATGCACTGGGAAACCAAAAACTTTGTGTCACTCGCTTTATTACAATACTAGGTTTATTGCAGTGGTCTGGGACCAAACCCGCAATATCTCTGAGGTATGCCTATATGCCAATTAAAAAGAGACTTAAGAAGAAAGTATAGTGTCTTCACTGTCCCATTGTAGACCAAATTTAAATGGTGCTCCTAGGTAAAATCTGAGCAGACGGTTTGTAAAGCATAATAAATGCAGAATAAGGGTATTATTTCCATATGACAGCTACAGCAGGAATCTGCATCAAATTAGAGAGTATCTGCCATGACAGAAATGAAAACTGTGAAAACTACAATAGACATGTTGTATCAATACATTTTACCTGCTTCAAATTATTGGCTATAAAAACCAAATTACTCCTAACTATACAATGCTTGTGTGGTCAATTATCTGTGAGGAAAATATTCAATGTGTGTATACTGATTCTCTTTAATATCCATATGTTAATTTGCAAATATAGGCCACTCTAAACCATGTAGATGCTTCTCAACAATCAAACTGTGATGAAATTATTTGTTGTTTCCCTCTTAATGTGGCACCTAAAAAGTGTGTTTATGGATGTTAAGTAAACTTATTGTGGTAATCATCTCGCAATATATGTAAGTCGTCATTATGCTGCACACCTTAAACTTATGCAGCGCTGTAAGTTTATACCTTTATAATGTCAATTATATCTCAATAAAATAGAAAAAAATCTTTAAAAAAAAAGTGTATGTTCCGGCTTCCCTGGTGGCGCAGTGGTTAAGAATCTGCCTGCCAACTCAGGGGACATGGGCTTGAGCCCTGGTCCGGGAAGATCCCACATGCCGTGGAGCAACTCAGCCCATGTGTCACAACTACTGAGCCTGTGCTCTAGAGCCCGCAAGACACAACTACTGAGCTCATGTGCTACAACTACTGAAGCCCATGCTCCTAGAGCCCGTCCCGTGCTTGGCAACAAGAGAAGCCACCACAACGAAGAGTAGCCCCTGCTCGCCGCAACTAAAGAAAGCCTGCACGCAGCAATGAAGACCCAATGCAGCCAAAAAAATAAAATAAATAAATAAGACCAGTAGGCTATTAGAAATGAAAAAAAGAATTATTAGCAATAGATTATTTATTTTAAAGAGTGTATGTTCAATTCACTTACTTGTAAGATACAAGTTGGGCAATTTTTGCGGGGGAGGGCAATGATTTTAATGTTGATAAATTCAACAAATGATTAAATGTAAGCACTGTTAAGTATTTTTAGTTTTAAGAGCATTCATTAAAGTATAAATATTTCTGTACACTGAAACCAGGGTCACTTTCACTTCATTTAAATAATCTAAAGTTGTTTTATCCTTGTATCCCAGCAGATAGTTTAGCCTAAGTTAAATGCATCCTAAATGTTTTGACAGCTTGGAAATCTGGTTCTGTTATATGGTTTAACTAATGATGTGTTGTCTTGCTCTATTGGATGGCATTTTCCTTTCATTCATTTCTCAATAACAAAGGAGAATTTAAATAAGCTTATGATTTTAAGAGCTTAATCAAGCCATTTAGGTATGTATCTTGGCAAGTTTAAAATGTTTAATCCTACTTAAGGTTTGACAGACTGACTATGGAATAAACTGCTAAGCAAAAAGAAAAAGGATTTTTTTTCCAAAATTTCACACAAAAATACAATCTTCGGAATGTTAAAATCTGTTTTAGAAGAATTTAAAAGAAATAAGAAATTCAAATTCTCTTTTATCCTTTTTTTAAAAATTCTCTTATCTTTATTTTAAATTATTTAATAAATATTAGAATAAAGTTTACCATCTGAGAGATATTTTTCCTACGTTATAACAAAAATGGGCTAATTTAAAAAAACATTCCACATGTGAAAAAAAAAATTTCTTTGCAGCAGGCTTTTCATGAGAGCTTAACCACGCTGAATAAACCAGACCAGATAGAATTCAGGCACTCCAATTCTTACTAGATCTCATCAACAGTTAAGCCCCTGAAGCTATGGTTTCGTTAATGGAACAAAGTTTCAAAAATTAAGATGACTAGAACCAAATTGATTTTACGGATTAGAACCAGCCTGATTCTCATGCTTGAGTATCCTCCAAAACATACACACACAATATTGTACAGAAATAAATGGATACATACACCTAGCCAAAGAATTATACTCCATCTAAGGTTTTAACAGAATTGGTATGCTCTCCTCTCTAGTTAACCAGAAGAGAAACTGAATTTGAAATGCTATTCTAGCTAAGCCTCTTCAAAATAGATACAATGAAGGAAACAGTTTTGCAGAATAAAAGTGCTTTTAATAACACGTTGAAATAAAATGGGATACCTTCCCAACAAAAAACAGAGTTAAGAGAAAAAAGACATTAACACAATGAGTTCAATTTTAGTGAGGAGATAAGCAATACACTATATTTTAAACTTACCACAAGAGCAAAGAACACCATAAAGAAAAATGATAAACTACTTGTGTAGCCAAGAAAGCCTGTAAAATAACAGTAAAATAAAAAGCAATTTATAAGGAAAGTGATCCTAACGTGCAGCTAAAGCTATACATCTTGGGCATGTTTTTTATTACAGTGCTTGGTATCTGGGGCTTAGGGCTGAGAATAACAACATTCCAACTATCTGTCACAGATCATTTATGTAGCTCTGTACAGCAGAATTGGAACTGGCTTACCACTAATGGTACACTGTAAGGAAAGGCTGCTCTTTAATGTTCCGTTGTAAAGGTTTTATTTTAGTGGGGCAGACAAAATACTACTGCAAACCAAGTAATAGGTTAACTAGGCAGGGCTGAAAGCTGAACAACCTAAAAGTCCAAGTTCAAAATTATTCACAACCACCTTCTGCTAAAAATGTGGTACTATGAAATTTAAAAGCCCCTTAATAGTATTTTCTTTTTCTTTTCTTCTAAACAAATAATGTCCTCTTCTATAAAGACTTACCTATTTTAGGAAGAAGTGCAAGAGGGAACACAATGGCAACACAGATGATTATTAGCAGTGTCTCTCCATCAAGATACCAAGACCTATTAGGAAAAAAAGTTCTATTTTAGGCACAGGACTTCAGTGTTTGTGTTTACACACACACACACACACACACACACACACACACTCATACAGTATAACCATTACAACCACCCATTAGGAAAAGCCTACTTCTTTTTGTTAAAATATGTTCTTGTGGGATCCTATTATTCTTGTTAATGAATTCACATTAAAAAATGTATCAAAACAATGAGATGCCATTTTTCAACTACCAAATTAGCAAATATTTTAAAGTAAGATAATAGACAATGTGAGTGAGGAGTGATGAGATGTACACAAAACTAGTAAAAGTATAAACTGTGTAAATTACCTTTCTGGAAAGCAGTTTGGCAATAGATACTGAGAGCCTTAAAATATTTGACACTTAACAAATGACTATTAAAAATAGAAAACAATCATCGATAAGAACATTTTTGTAAAAAGATGTTTACTGAAAACATTTAAAATAATGAAAATTGGAAACAAACATCTAAGACCATGACAATTTTAAAATAAATTATGAGACTATCGGACAATCATAAAAAAACATTTTATAAGTATAATAATATACTGAATATATCATAAATATATTTAGTATGATAACAAGTTTGAGGGAAAATATAGGTTCATTAAAAATGGAAAGGAACTGCAATATGTTGATAGCCATTATCCCTGGGTGGTAGAATGATGGGTACTTTTTCTTCTTTATAGTTTTCCATATTTTTCAAATTTTCAGGAAAGGGCATGAACTACCAGGAGAAAACATATGACATTTTTCATATAAAGGCAATAGAATAATGAATGAGAAAAGGTAGATTAAACGTGTAATAGTGTATTTGATTATTTAAAAAAAAATGGATGCACATTTTAAAAAAGTCAGAAAGATATACTTAAAATACCAAAAGTGGATATTTCTATGTAGCAGCATCGAGAAATTTTTATTTTATTTACTGGTTGCATATACATGGTTTTAATTTTTCAATATAAAAATACATGTGTTGAAGTTTTTAAAAATTAGACAATTCCCCCAAGACTTTAATAGTAAAGACTTTGCTTTAGTACATAAAAATTAAACAATTCATGTAAGAAGTACAACTAGTAAATACACATGAAGAAAAACCCAATCTCTGGTGCTAATTAAAGAAATAATAAGGCTATAGAAATTAAATGAGTAAAAATATTAAAAAAATAATATTCAAGGATGTGGAATAATTGGTCCTTCACACATTGCTAGTGATCTTGTCAGTTAGCATTATCTTTTGGAAAAACCTTGATGATATGTACAAAGGACAATAAAAATGTGGAAATCTACTCTAAGAGAATAATCTAAAATATAAAGAATTCTATGTGCATGACGCTGTGACTACAACATTATTATAATATTAGAAAGTTGAGGGAAAATCCTATATATCTAACAAGAGAAAATGCTTATGTCAAAAACAGCACACTCCTTTTAAAAAAAATTTTATTGGATATATGTACATGTATAACTGATTCATTTTGCTGTACACCTGAAACTAACACATTGTAAATCAACTATAATCCAATAAAATTTTTTTAAAAAAAGCACACTCAATGGAATGTTAAGCACCTTTTGAAAAAACATTTAGTAAAATAGAAAATACTAATGATAGAAATACAAAATAAATATTATTAACTATGTTTGAAAAATGCTTTTTGGGAAAAATTCAAAGGAAATAAAATGATAACAGTGATTAGGTAATTGCATAATTTTTATTTGCTTTCTCTTCTAAATTTTCTGCAATGTAGCTGTCATATTTTTACACTGAAACATATGCATATATACACATGCACAATGGTAACAAAGTAAAATTCATGCTAATATGAGAGCTGGGAGCATCAAAGACAATAGGTATTACTTTTTCAAGTCATTTGGTAGATGCTCTCAGAATTTCCAATTGGTTATAATGTATCCTTTCACTACCAGAGAGCCAAAGTCTCCCACTGCCTGTTAAATTAAGAAAATGGACAGGACAAATTCCTAGAAATGTACAATATACCAAGACTGAATCAGGAAGAACTAAAAAGTACGAACAGACCAATAATGAGTAAGAACACTGAATCAGTAATCAAAAACCCACCAACAAAGAAAAGCCCAGGACCCATGGTTTTATTGGTGAATTCTACGAAGCATTTCAAGAAAAATTAATGCCACTACTTCTCAAACTCTTCCCCAAAATTGGAGTGGAGCAAAAACTCCCAAACTCATTTTATGAGGCCAGCATACCCTACTATCAAAGCCACATAAGGACATTGCAAAAAAACCAAAACTACAGACCAATAATCCTGGTGAATATATTATAAAAATTCTCAACAAAATATTAGCAAACTGAATTCAACAGCACATTAAAAGGATCATACACTATGGTCAAGTGAGATTTATCCATGGGATGCAAGGGTGGGTCAACATATGAAAATCAATCAACATGATATAGCACATTAACAGAATGAAAGATAAAAAACATATGATCATCTCAATAGCTGCAAAAAAAAGCATGTGACAAAATACAATATCCCTTCATGATAAAAACCTTCAACAAATTTGATATAGAGGGAACAAATCTCAATATAATAAAGGCTATAGGTTGAAGGCTTCTTCTCTAAGATCAGGAACAAGACTGGGGTGCCTACTCTTACCACTCTTATTCAACATAGTTGAATAGTTATTCCACTCTTATTCAACATGGAAGTCCTAGCTAGAGCAATCAGGCAAGAGAAAGAAATAAATGGCATACAAATTGGAAAAGAAGTAAATCTGTCTTTATTTGTGGATATGATCTTATATATAGAAAATCCTGAAGACTGCAACCAAAAAACTGTTAGAGCTAATCAACAAATTATGTAAAGTTGAAGGATACAAAATCAACATACAGAAATCAACTGTGTTTTTATAAACTAACAAAGAAATATCTGAAAAAGAAATAAAGAAAACAATCCCATTCACAATAGCATGAAAGCAATAAAACTTATGACTATTTAACAAAGGAAGTGAAAGATTAGTACACTGAAAACTATAATACTTAAATGAAAGAAACTGAAGACTCAGACAAATGGAAAGATATCCAGTCTGTGTTCATGGATCAGAAGAATCAATAGTGTTAAAATGTCCATACTATCCAAAGCTATCAATAGAGTCAATGCAATTGCTATCAAATTCCAATGACATTATTTCCCAAAATAGAACAATCCTAAAATTTGTATGGAACCACAAAAGACTCCAAATAGCCAAAGCAATCCTGAGAAAGAAAACACAGCTGACTTCAAACTATACTACAAAGCTTTAGTAATCAAAACAATATAGTACTGGCATAAAAATAGACACACAGACCAACAGGACAGACTAGAGAGCCTAGGAATACCCCCTCCCCACCCCATATACTGTCAACTAATATTCAACAAAGGACCCAAGAATATTCAGTGGGGAAAGAAGTCTTTTCAATAAATTGTACTGGGAAAATTGGATAGCCATATACAGAAAAATGAAATCTATCTTACAGCATTCACAAAAATTAACTTGAAATAGATTAAAGACTTAAATGTAAGACCTGAAACTATAAAACTTATAGAAGAAAACACAAGGAAAAAGCTTCTTGACATTGGTCGTGGCAACAGTTTTTTTTTTTAATACGACACCAAAAGCACAAGCAACAAAAGCAAAAATGAAAGGAACTATATCAAAATAAAAAGCTTCTGTACAGCAAAAGAAACAATCAACAAAATGAAAAGGCGATCTACGGAATGGAAGAAAATATTTCCAATCATATATCTGATAAGAGACTAATATTCAAAATACATAAAGAACTCACACAGTTCAATAGCAAAAAATCAAACAATCTAATTTTAAAATGGGCAGGGGAAATAGACATTTTTTTCTCCAAAGAAGATATATGAATGGCCAATGGGTATGTGAAAAGATGATCAACATCTCTAATCATCAGGGAAATACAAATCAAAAGCACAATGAAATATCACCTCACACCTGTTAGTATAGGTATCATCAAAAAGACAAGAGAGGGACTTCCCTGGCAGTCCAGTGGTTAAGTCTTCGTCTTCCAATGCAGGGGGTGCAGGTTCGATCCCTGGTCAGGGAGCTAAGATCCCAAATGCCTCGCGGCCAAAAAACCAAAATATAAAACAGAAGCAATATTGTAACAAATTCAATAAAGACTTTAAAAATGATCCACATCAAAAAAAAAATCTTAAAAAAAAAAGACAAGAGATAACAAGTATTGACAAGGATATGGAGAAAAGGGAAGACTTGTGCACTGTTGGTGGGAATGTGAATTGGTTCAGTCACTATGGAAGACAGTATGTTGGTTCCTCAAAAAATTAAAAACAGAACTACCATATGATTGGTCCAACAATCCCACTTCTGGGCATACATCTAAAGGAAATTAAAACAGGATATCAAGAAGATATCTGTACTCCCATGTTTATTGCAGCATTATTCACAATAGCCAAGATATGGAAACAACCTAAGTGTCTGTCAATGGATGAATTGATAAAGAAGATGTGGTGCACGCACACACGATGGAATATTATTCAGTCATGAGAAAGAAAGAAATTTTGCCATTTGTGATAACATCAATAGACCAACGTAAGCATTATGCTAAGTGAGATAAGTCAGACAGAAAAAGACAACTACTGTGTATCACATATTTCTGGAATCTAAAAAAGCTGAACTTGTAGAAACAGTAGAATGGTGGTTAGCAGGGGCTGGTGGGTAGGGGGACTGAGGAGATGTTGATCAAATGGTACAGACTTGCAGGTAGAGGATGAATAAGTTCTGGGAATCTAATGCAAAGCAACGTGATTATAGTTAACATAACTATTTTATATGCTTGGAAGTTGCTAAGAGACTAGATGTTTAATGTTCTCACTACAGAAAAGAAGTGATAAGTACATAAGGTAATGGAGGTATTAGCTAACACTACAGTGGTAATCATACCACAGTATATAAGTATATCAAATCTACATGTTGGACACCTTAAACTTACACAATGTTGTTATATGTAAATATCTCACTTTAAAAAAAGAAAAAAAGGAAAGAAAGAAAAGGTTTTCCTCTACATGGGCTTCAGCCCATGGCTTCTAACACAAACTTAATGATTCACTGTGTCTCTTTTATACCTTGGTGTATGAAGAAGTCCTCTTTAATGTATCTTTAAAAGGTACTATTGGACTTCCCTGGGTGTGCGATTTCGATTCCTGGTCAGGGAACTAAGATTCCGCATGCCATGCAGTGCAGCCAAAAAATAAAAAAAGATACACAATAAAAGGTACTGTTGGGTGCTGACAACTTCCTCTTTAACAGAACAAGAGATGGAGCAACAGCATAAGCAACACCATGAGCACAGCTCACCCTTCTCCACCCTAACTCATATCTTTAGGAAATGCATGTGCCAGAAACTAAAACCTACACATAAGTATTTCTAGCTAATGGGCCTGCATTTGCACATGCCCCTCAAGTCCTGGTATGCAGGAGGTTCTAAGAGCGTTCAGAGATTACAAATACAACATGACACTCCTCGGCATATTCATCTTCTAATCACTCTTGAATACATATGAAAATGAGAACTTCAAAATAACCCTCACTGAAGAACACCTGGCAGCTAAATTTCTGAAGCTGGCAAAAAGCCCAGGGCTCTATGCCTGAAATCTCCTTCCTTCTGGGACCCAAAAGAGACTCAGACAGTTGCAGCGCAAGGGGAAAAAAAGGCCCAGAGGCACACCAAAGTAGATTCCATCTGTTAATTCTGCTGTCCCTGCTGTCACGAAGGGAGAGCTGGGCAAAGGGAGCACATTAATCCTCAGGACCAAAGACTCTTTTCTCCTGTATAAGAATCTTAGGAACACTTTGAAATTCTGAACTTTATAACATACACTATTATATACTTTATAACTTCATAATTTGAGATCACAATTCACTCATGTCTGTAGAAGCCACATGATTGCCCAGAGCACTGAACTGGGGGCCAGAAGATAACTTCACCTCCTCCCAGCAGTTAACTCAGAATCACAGAGTTATTGAATGTTAGAGCTAGAAGGGACCTCAGAGATCATCTGGTTCAACAACTTCATTCTATGTCTGCAAAATCAGCAAAAGGATGATGATGATCTTAGTAATAGGAGCAATGGAAATACTCTCTATTCTTCAAGAGTCACTCTGAATTTATGGTATTTTTTCAGATACTGCCTCATTTTTCTCAAGATTGTGATTTCTTTACACTCTCTTCACAGGATTAAACTTTTAATTCCTAATATTAAAAATAACTATTGCAAAAAATAATTTCTCTATCCCTGGTTTGGCTACTGGTTAATATTAATCATTTCTTATCTTAATTAAGTTATCTTAATACAGGCAATTATAAATACAATGCTTTTCTTTACCATTCATCAAAAATAAAGGCATTGGGCTTCCCTGGTGGCGCAGTGGTTAAGAATCCGCCTGCCAATGCAGGGGACACGGGTTCGATCCCTGGTCCAGGAAGATCCCACATGCCGCGGAGCAACTAAGCCCATGCGCCACAACTACTGAGCCTGCGCTCTACAGCCCATGAGCCACAACTACTGAGTCCACATGCCACAACTACTGAAGCCCATGCACCTAGAGCCTGTGCTCCACAACGAGAAGCCACCACAACGAGAAGCCCGCACACCGCAACGAAGAGTAGCCCCCGCTCGCCACAACTAGAGAAAAGCCCGCGTGCAGCAATGGAGAACCAATGCAGCCAAAAATAAAATAAAATAAATAAATTTATAAAAAAAAACAGAAAAACTTTCTCTCCCACTTCCCTCTACCCTATAAAAAATAAAATAAAATAAAATAAAAAAATAAAGGCATTGAGCTGCATGAGCTACTTGTAAATCTTGGAGATTAATCCTTTCTCAGTTGCTTCATTTGCAAATATTTTAGGCAATGCACAGTAAAGTTAGTTTAAATTTCATGTGCATGTCACAGTCAACTGAATTGTGCTTGGCAATGGATATTTTCCAAGGAACAGAAATGATTAAACTTACAAAATAAAACTCCAGCTTGAGAAATACAAGCCAGTACAAAGAAATTGCAAAAGCACATTTTATAACTCAAGATTTTAGAAGAATATGCTAACCTGAAATTTTTTCCTAAGTGGGGGAAAAAAGAGTTATCTAACAAAACCCCTATTTTCCTACTGTGATCTATTGTAAATATACACTCTCTTCAAGCCAAAAGAATTAGAGTAAAAAGTTTTATACTTCCTGGAAAACTTGTTTGATCTGTGGATTTAATCCTATATGATAAAAATGTTCCAAGTATGAAATATAGAGTATAGATCCTTAGCTGTATTGCAAATGCTTTGGCATGCAGATTTTTTCCCGTATTTTAATGAAAACCAGATTTATTTATAAGTTGCTTTAATTTCATTCTCGAATGGAACAAGAGTATCATATGTTCTGAATTAGGATCTTACTCACATCCCATATCAATTATGTAACTCAAATGCAAGACAACTTAATTGTGTCAATCATATTCCGCTGACAAGATCATTAAATGTTAACAGAGAGCTTCCAACTTTTAACAGCCATAGATTTTTCTGAATATAACTTATTCTATGAAAATATAGATGCCTCATAAAAATTTGGTATAAGTATTATAGCTTCTGACTTCTAATAATAATTTTTGAAATTAGGATATTATGAAAATAAAGTTTCTTTTTGATAACATCTTTATAAAGGTTTAGTTTTCACAAAGGCACATCAAATCTCACGGATAACACAGAAAATAAGCACAACAGAAAATTCTTAACTGCAATGCATTGTAATTCAAACCCTAAAAGCATATCAATATCAGATTAATCTCACAGAAGAAATATTGCTCTGTAACTCTACCTAGAAATAAACTGCCCAGATAGTTAAATCAATTACCATAACATTTGTGTCTTAATTATTTTACAGCATTAAGGTTTAAAGACTAATGATTTAACTGCATTCTAACCAATTAATATAATTAGTCACTTACTAATGCTTTTCAAAACTTTGAAATCCAAAATAAGTGAATATACATTACATTTAAAACAAGATGAGGCTGTTAAAAAGATGTGCAATTTTAAAACATCATAACAGAGATGATGCAAACTGGCCACAGTATTTTGAAGTATACAGTTTTAAAAATTCATTTCTGACATGTAAAAATAACATTTTAATCAATTTTCAACTAATATGAATAAGATGGAGTTAATTTTTATTTGTTTCTTTAAACAAATCAGAGAAAAAAAACCAATAAAGTAAATGACAACTGATTTAAAATGAAGCTATGGTAAAAGCATCACTTTTAGAAAAAGAAGACCTAAGTTTTAACAGTTCTGTCACATACTACCTTAATTATTTCTAAAATTTTATATGTATTTTTGTCCTTGTGATATATGACAATAAAAAAGAAAATAAAGAGAAGTCACCAAATTCAGGACCAAGAAAAAGGAGAACACATGTGACAACTAGTAGGATTAACACAGTTTATGCAATACATTCAAATATGACAGTCAGAGCAAATAGGGAAAAACTACCTTTATATAGTTATTATTACTGGAATTCCTTTTTTTTTTTTTTTTTTTTTGAGGTATAACTGACATACGACATTACGGAGTTGCTTAATTCTCCACATTTACACTATGCTATCAGCTTACAAAAGCATGTATATTTATAATATCTTATTTGGTCATCTCAACAACTTTGTTAAGAAGGCAGTACTGGCACCACCATTATGCCAGATGAAGAAACCTCAGGCCCAAAATTAAATTATATGGCCAAAAGAAGTTAAATTAATTTCCTGAGGTTACTGAATATGAAATGGAGAGAATTTACTCTTAGTCTAACATTCTTTATTTCACCTCTTATTGCCTTGAGTTCTTAGACCTAAATTGTAAAAGAAATTTACTGCGTAGAATTAAAAAAATTTTTTTATACAGCAGGTTCTTGTTATCTATTTTATACATATTAGTGTATATATGTCAATCCCAATCTCCCAATTTATCCCACCACGACCCTGCTCCCTGCCGCTTTCCCCCTTTGGTGTCCATACGTTTGTTCTTTGCATAGAACTTTTTGAGTAATAGAAGTTGCCCTCAATATTTTTACAGCAAATACAAAGGCAAATTTCACATAAGTATGTCATTTAGCAACTGTTGATCAAAATAAGAGCAAAAAACTTAAAAGTAACTAGATAAAACTACAGATAAAATAAAAAACAAGGTAGCTGTATCTGATGTGATAATGAATGTGGAAACCTATACAAAGGCACAATATATTCCAATGATGAAAAATCATTAAGGGCTTCTACTTACCTTTTTTCAATCACATATTCTTGATGGTTCTTATTCAGATTTAAACTATACCATATTTTCCTTATAAATATGTATTTGCAGTTGTCTAAGTAGAATTCTTTCATGGAAGCCAACTTGTAAAATCTAAAATTCAATTTTGAAAACTTGCCCTGCAGTCCAGAACAAGTTCAAATATTGGAGCAAAACAACCAAACATTTAAATCTAAAAGTCTGACGGGTTTTAGAGTTGTGGTTTAGAAACTATATATAATAATTTGATGACAATTAAAAGGATTCATTTAGTCTTTTCAAGTTTATTTTTCTAAAAATTTCATGTTATACGTAGTAAAAGGAAAAGTATAATTAATTTGGTTTTTTTCTGCTATAAAAAAGAGAAGAGTCAATAGTCTTTAGAACCCAGTATTGTTTTTTTAACATCTTTATTGGAGTATAATTGCTTTACAATGTTGTGTTAGTTTCTGCTGTATAACAAAGTGAATCAGGTATACGTATACCTATATCCCCATATCCCCTCCCTCTTGAGTCTCCCTCCCACCCTCCCTATCCCACCCCTCTTGGTGGTCACAAAGTACTGAGCTGATCTCCCTGTGCTATGCGGCTGCTTCCCACTAGCTATCTATTTTATGTTTCATAGTGTATATATGCCCATGCCACTCTCTCACTTCATCCCAGCTTACCCTTCCCCCGCGTCCTCAAGTCCATTCTCTACGTCTGTGTCTTTATTCCTGTCCTGCCCCTAGGTTCATTAGAACCATTTTTTTTTAGACTCCATATATATGTGTTAGCATATGGCATTTGTTTTTCTCTTTCTGACTTACTTCACTCTGTATGACAGACTCCAGGTCCATCCACCTCACTACAAATAACTCAATTTCGTTTCTTTTTATGGCTGAGTAATATTCCATTGTATATATGTGCCACATCTTCTTTATCCATTCATCTGTCGATGGACACTTAGGTTGCTTCCATGTCCTGACTATTGTAAATAGAGCTGCAATGAACACTGTGGTACATGTCTCTTTTTGAATTATGGTTTTCTCAGGGTATATGCCCAGTAGTGGGATTGCTGGGTCATATGGTAGTTCTATTTTAGTTTTTTAAGGAACTGTTCCATACTGTTCTCCATAGTGGCTGTAACAAGTTACATTCCCACCAACAGCACAAGAGGGTTCCCTTTTCTCCACACCCTCTCCAGCATTTACTGTTTGTAGATTTTTTGACGATGGCCATTCTGACTGGTGTGAGGTGATACCTCATTGTAGTTTTGATTTGCATTTCTCTAATGATTAGCGATGTTGAGCATCCTTTCATGTGTTTGTTGGCAATCTGTATATCTTCTTTAGAAAAATGTCTATTTAGGTCTTCTGCCCATTTTTGGATTGGGTTGTTTGTTTTTTTGATCTTGAGCTGCCCAGTATTTTTAAAATAAGAAAGGAGAAGGGCAGTGTAACATGGTTTAGTATTGTTTATAATATTGTTAAAAAACAGGAAATGAAACAAATTTTTTCTAAGAATGCTGTATAACAGGATCTTACACAAGTATGTTGTAACGTTATCACTCTGATTTATCTTTATCACTATGGTTCGCTGAAAAGTGGCAGCAGAATTATCCACTCCCCTCCAATAAGACCTTTACTGTCAGTGCTTTCTGCCTTCCCCCATCCCCCACCCAATCTTTCATATCCAGAAGTTTCTCCTTTACTCTTCTCCAAGAGCTAGCTCATACCTGTCCTGCCCTTTCATGCCCCCATGGAATGCAAGAATTACACTGGCACATCAAAGGGTTCACAGTGCAGTGCTCTGCACATAGTGGAGCATCACTAGACATCTGCAGAGTGTTTTCTTCTCTATTATTACTCTGCCTCTGCCTAATTTGTAAGTGTCTTGAGGGCAGGGGCTACATTTATTTTACTTCCCACGAGGGCTTAATATGTATTTATTGAATTAATAAATGAATGGATACAATGTGAAATATTTTTTCTTACCCACTATGGTCTCCACACAAAAATTCTGAAATAGCAGCAGGAAGCTCTGTTTTAATAATTAAAAGATAAGATGACATAGCTGCAAACAGAATAAAAAGAGTTCCTATTAGAATTCTATAATTTTTAACCATTTAAAGAAGAATCTATCCAGAAATATGGATGTCCATTTGGGCTACAACAGCATGTGGAAGATTAATTCATACTGCACTATCCTCAAAGATAGATATATACCAGGAATGGAGATAAAAATGGAGATAAATAACTTTGTAGAGAAGAATAATTGGTAAGCTCATTAGGTATCTTTTGTTTACATTTCAAGTCCAAGGCAAATGATTTAGGTAAAAGAAAGTGTCTTGATTATAGGCCACTTATAAATGAAATTTTGCTTGAAGTTTGGCCAAAACTCTTAATGTTATTCCTCTGTCCAAGGCATTAGCAGTTAGTTTAGCAACATTTGATATAGACACAGGAGATAAATAAGTACAGCTAATAATTTTGATTATTTGTTCTTTCTTACTAGAGAGAGACCTCCCCCCAGAAGTCTCACTTCCTCTCTCTCCTTTTCTCTGCCACTGTCCTCCCACACACATTTTGGACACGTTATTATAAAACAATAACAAAGTGCACAGTGAGTTACATTTTAAGTTGTCCTCTAAAACAGATGAGAAAAGATTCAATTGCAACTATTAAGCATATTAAATAGACAAAGCTTATAACTTTATTCCATTTTGTTGACAGGGCTCATCTGTATTATGCAATCAAAACCTGAAGCTAGCATTATTTCTCACATTCTGTCAGACAGGATCCAAGAACTTTTATAGCATTTTAATAATGATCTTATTTCTGGTATAGCTATAAAAAAACCCCACATCTTATTAACCTTCCATCATACACTAGGAAATGTTTAATATGGTTACAGAACTCATTTATATGTAAATACTTGAGTTTAAACTTAAATGCTTAAGTATACAGAAATCCAGATGATTTAGAGTCAGTTTAACAGAGTAATAATCTCTGTTTCCCCCAAAGATTAAGTATATATTAAAAAAGAGCCAACAAGAATATGTCCATGAAGAATAGAGTGTACTCTGTGTGCGTGTTAATTTTATTACTTATTTATATGTCAGGAAACATTTCACTTTCTCCTTGGACCTACAAAAACTAAGAACACAAATGAATGCCAAGGCTGAATGGCAAAAATCTGGGGAAAAACTGATTAAAAGGCTCAAAGAGTTTAAGAAGAAGAATGTATGTTTCTCAATAAACATATTTCAAAGTAGCTGAACTCCACAATTGTTACAGTGCTGTGTGACCACTCGATCCTGGGGGGAAAAAAAGCATATATACTAGTTTGTGTATAAATTTACATGAAGATAGGCAACGCTTACATATACAAACACATACACTCTCTTTTTTTTTTTTTTGGTAAAACAACATGTACTTATGGCAAAGTAAAATTTAGAACAGTTAAGTAAATAGTCACTTCTCTGCTATGAAAATATACATATTCACATTTTCCAGTTTATGACTATTCCTTTTTTCCCAGCAGAAGTACAGCTGTTGAAATAAAGCCTTTTCCTCAGCAGAAGTACAGTACATTTCTCCAAACTCTCTGTTAGTTATGGGACATTACAATTAATCGTATGTGAAAAGGTATTCTAAGTTGTTCATATTCTCATAAGGAAAAATGCTACCAATTTGGTACAGAACAGAAGGAAGGTTTAGATTAACCTTCACCACTAAAGGATTTGGGGGTCTTTGTTTATAATACTTTATCTATTCCAAAGAATCATACACATATGGTGTGATGATGAAAATCATGAACTGAATATTCTGAAACTGGCCTAGAGCTACTTAAATATATCTTGCAAGGAAAAAAAAAAAGTACTTGAAAACAAGGAATGCAGACTTCCTACACAATGTAATTTATTATCTGCCCATCAGTCTTTCTTGCTTGGATTAATCCAATACCACATGCTTTTCTAAAGTTTCAGACATTCATCTCTTTCAGTAATTTTCTATTATTTCTTTTAGATCTTTAGTTGTAAAAAGCTTCAATGAATATGAGATCATATTTCTTCCTAATATACAATCTGTCATTCTTCCCAGAATTTCTATTAGCCCCTGGCTAATCATTTGATCACTTTTATCCTCTGTTGTAGCCTTAACTCTTTGGTTTTCAAATGGGAGTCCTATTTCATTAGATTCCAGTCTGAAGAATCATGTATATTTCAAGAAATATGAACTCACCAAACATATGTTTCTCTCTCAGAAAAAAAGATCTCAGCATACAAGATATAAATATAATAAAACATGTAAAATACTGCTTCTTAGAGAATGCTGGTGTTTGTTTTAAGAGCTACAAAACCACAGAGCTCATGATGGGGAAAAACTCCACTGATTAAGCAAGTAAAACAAAGAAAGACACTATCCTTTTCACTGTCTAGATTATTTTTTCCTAACCACAAGAAAACTTTCATGCAAGGACTAGCACCTTAACATATTATATGTAGTACAGAGACAAACAAAAATTACTGAATATACATTAAGTTAGGAATACATCTTAGATTTACATAAAAAGAACAGTCAGCTCAATAAAATAAAGGGGAAAAGTTTTAAAGATATAAATTCAATAGGAATGCTCATATATCCATTGTTTTTAACCCAAAGGTTCACTAGCTCCAAAAGCTGCTTGCCAACACCTTTCATCTCATGTCTTCTATTAATAGCATAAGGAAGTGTTTAAGGACTTATCTTAGAGACAGGTCATAAGCAAGAACTTGTAAATGATTTTTGCTGACATCGATACATAGTATAGACTCCTAATACAAGACACACCATGTTGTCCTTTAAATTAATAGCTGTAACAGGGTCATCCACAAGAGCCATGGTTATAGCTAAGTAGTTCTGGCCTTCATACCACCAAAGCCAGAATTAGGGCTAGAAGACATACCTTGGTGACAGGTATTCAACCATTACAAATCATTTAGTTTCACCATATTAACTAAATAGGTATTCTTTTCTCCTTCATTTTAAACAGAACAAATAGAACTCATTTAATAGAAACTGCCCTGGGAGGGAAATAAAAAAGCTGTCAACTTAATCAAAACACAGAAGTTGAAAGTATTCTTTAAAAGCCATGTGGAGAAGCAACTGTTCTATTAAGAAATGACTAAAATAGGGTAAAATTTGATTAGGCAATAGCAAGTAGTAAGGTATTAATATTGGTTGATCTAATCATAAAGAGAAACACATGAGTTGGGAGCATGGAGGCTGAGGGGAGAGATGTCAAAAACACAAAAGGGAAAAGTGCCTGGAAGAGAAGAATTATAAGAACAGCGAACATTTGGGGGCTTAGTATGCCTATTCTAAGTGATTTGCAAGTTATTTCCTCATTTAAAGTTAAGTTTAAATTTATTTCCTCACCACGAACCTGTGAGGTAGATATTATTTATTTCACAGGTGAGGAAATGGAGGCACAAAGAGGTAACTTGCCCAAGCTAGTGATGGTGGAAGCAGCCCATCTGGCTTGAGAAATCTGCACTATTAACTTACGTTATGAGAAAGTGCAGAGAAGCAAAGTGGCGAAGAAATCCACCACAGGAAAAAGAAATAAGAAAAGTCTATCGAAAGGACCACTCCCCAGCATTATTCTTTTTTCTTTTCATCACCATTTAAACAACAAATTGCTACCGAATGCTCAGTTTAGCAGTTGGGTTCAAAGAAAATAAAGAATTTCTACAACACAGAACATTAGTTAGAAGCGTTAAAGACACTTATAATGTTCATTTCACTTTGAGATGTATTTTCATTTCAGTTTGTAGCTGGTTTGGTAAAGTGTTTAGTCAAGATTCCTCAGACAGGCTAAGGAGTTGCATGATAGGACTACTGCATTTACCACTACGATTCTATTGCATCTACAGCTATTACTGTAGTTCGGAAGAGAAAGTGTCCTGTTCTCACATATTTGAGATATTAACACTATACTGAAATTGAAAAAAACTAATACAAAAACCAATTCTTCTTCCCACAAACCCTGTACTCTCATAGGCTACTTTTCCCAGGACTCCCTTAAAAAAAAAAAAAAAAAAAGACAAAGCTTCAGTTGGAGTGTGGACCTAAGAAACCATTAATTTACAAAAATAATTATCCTTTTTGTTAAACACTTAAAAACACGTATGAAGATAAGATTATGTAGATCTATTTTTAAAACAGAATTAGGTTTTCAGCACTTGGAAGAAGTTCAGCAACTTCTTGAAGGATTAGTCAGCCAGCTCTAAACAGATGTACTATGGGAGGAAATAATAAGTTTGCCTTTCCTTCTAAGAGAGATTCAGTTTTACTTCAAACATGTTTTTAGTCATGGACAGCAACTGGTTTATTCTATTTAATGTGTCTTATTAACCTGGTGTTCCTACTAAATGTCCAAATGCCACTGAAATTATATCTCCATTCAAAATAATACACAACACAATCTCTCTCATTTTTAAAAAAGACTTTAAAAAACTCTGAAAACAAGGTCATTTCCCTAATTTGTGCACAAATGGAAATCAAAAATATATGGAGGAACTTTCCCCCCCATAACCCTTGGAAAATATATATCTTTGTTTTACTATTTATCAAGATCTTAAACTTGAATAAAAACTGACCAGAATATTTGCTATTCTGAGAACCCTATAATTAAACTTCAATTAACAATTGTTACTAAGAAATACAATATTTTCAAAACCTCTTTAAAGTGACATGTAACCAGTAAATTTTGTCAAAGGAAGGACTTGTAAGAAATACTCCCCTTCCAAATTTCCTTTATTTCTCCTATTCTAAGACAGTGCTTTCTAGAATTTCTGGACAATACTATTCAGGCCTCAAAAAAGCCGCAGTTTGACTACAGATGAGATGACCAGCAGATGGCGTTGTAACAGCACTCCCAATCCCTGTATCCCAGGAGATGGTACAAACCAGTAATTCTAAAAGACTTCAGTTACCTTACCCCCCCCAAAAAATATATATACACACACACACACACACACACACACATATATATTTACGTAAGAAAGTAAAGCCAAAGGGTTTCTAACTTAATATTAAATCACGATTTTGAAAAATACTGAGAATTTGAAATTTTTATAGCTCTCAACTGAGAATGATCTTATTTATACATTTCTGCTTATGAGATTTAGAAACTGTGCTACTTGACCACATAAAAGGGCTGCTGAGTTTCTCTTAAAACTTAGATACCCAAACTGAGGCGTTAATCCAGGCTGCTGGAGTAGGTCTGTGGGATCTCTGCCAGGCTGGAAAATCTGGGTCATTCTAGCAAT
This sequence comes from Neophocaena asiaeorientalis asiaeorientalis, assembly GCF_003031525.2. Lineage (NCBI taxonomy): Eukaryota > Metazoa > Chordata > Mammalia > Artiodactyla > Phocoenidae > Neophocaena > Neophocaena asiaeorientalis. The sequence continues at coordinate 2,129,921 of NW_020171993.1, forward strand.
TTCAGGAGGTTTCAGTAAGTCTACTAATGTTTAGGGTTCCCCTTTCAAAATATGTAACAGTGACTCAATCTTTATTCTCCTTTAAAGAATTAAGGAAAGAATATGCTATCCATAGTGGTCCTTCATATTTTAAAAGAGCAAAATAAGAATTTAACGTACTCCCAGGAGCCACTCACCTTGCGTTTTGAGTTGGGCAAGATATGAAACCAGAAATGACATCAATTAACTTCACTTTTATCACGTACTCATCAGAGTTAACAGGACTTTCAACATGACTAAAGATGATTTGAGGTTTATTGCTTGATTTCTAGGGATATTTTAGCCAACTGAGTGGTCTATCTCAGGAGTTCAAACGTTTGTGAAACTACTTACCTTGGTTTTTAGGAAAAGAATCTCATAATGCAACACAATTAGAGGAACTATGTGGAAACTACCTGTACTTATTTGCTATTACAGTTCTTAATCCTTTAACTTGTAGTCCACTAAATTCAAACTCTCAGCCAGAGTTCTCTTCCCTCTAACAGCATTAAATATTAAAACTCCCAGATGCTTCTTTTCTGACTTTATGTCCGAGCAACAATGACTCTCAGCAAATGCCCCTCCAGTGCCTGAGGCATCAGGCAGCTGGGGGCTCTCTGGCTCTGGCTCTGGACTATTTTGGGCCCCTAATTCATCAGTGTTGGGAGGCAATCAGGAATTGCTTCTAAGTAGTATTTTACTACGTGGCTCTCCATTTTCTAAAGGTAATGGTTTCCATAACCCTAGAAAAAAAGAGTGCTAAATTTAGTGAGTCACATTTTTTTCTATTATAAAGTTTAGAGATTTTTCAAAGACAGTAGATCTTTCCAATCTATTTGTCAGACCACACTAGTGCCCTGTGACTAATACTTGGTGTGTGATTGTACCGGGGAAAAAAGGTTTTCTGTGAAGTTCTGACAGTCGATTTTTCCCTAAAGAAACCATATGCTCACTTATGCATTTTGTGTGGTCTTCTCTTGCCAGTTGATCTTCCTTTTTTTTTTTTTTTTTTTTTTCTCTATCAATGATCTTCCTTTTTTAAAGGAATACCAAACCAGGTCACTGGCTTTTCCTTCTCTCCCTCCTTCTCTTATTCCTTACTTTCTTCCTATAATAAATAAGATTTATTAAATACCTACTAAGTGCTACGTACTTAAGAGCATAAATGAATGAGCAAAATTACTTAGATATATGGAATACAAAGATGTAGGGAATAAACTGAGTATTACTAAAAGATCCATGTAACAAATATTGATCAAGGACAATTCATGATCATCTTGCTTCTAAAGGCCCCTGTTTCATTTTTCTCATAGATTCATCAGGGGCATAGAATCCCAAGAAAACTGAGAAATGTTTAAATATTACAAAGAATAAGAGTCAGGAAGCATTAATCTAAGACATGATTATCCAACCCGAAAGCAGAAGATTTTAAAATACTTTATCTATTTTACATAAATAAGATCTAACTCTCCTCAATATTTTCAACCTTTTAATTTTTATATAATTCTAAACTATAAACCACTCTATGGACTTTCAAGTTTCTTTCTATCATTTATATAGTATATAAAATTGTCTCCTTGAAGCAAAATCTTAGGCTTTTAAACAGAATTTTTTTTAATTGTCCCATTCATTCAACAAATACTATTTATTGAGTTCCTCTACCAGAAACTAGGTCAAGTTATGAAAACACATAGTTCCTGTCCCCAATGAGTTTTAAAAATCCTCAATATTTACTCTTTTCATAGCTTTTCAAGCATTTACTGTATCAGAGCAGAAAGAACAAAGCCTTTAGAAGTAGACAAAGTGAGATTTGAGTCCTGGCTGTATTAAAGGGTAAAGGTAAGCAAGTCATTTATCCCTACTGAGCACTGATTTCGACCTCTGTAAAACGAGGATAATATCATCTACTCTGAAGAGCTGTTGTAAGTATAATTAAAGTGTCTAGGAGGAGGCTTGACCTAAAGACAATCTATTATATTATTTTTCATTTCTAAACAACCACTGAAAAACTCCAAGCATTTATACTAATAGTGAATATACTATCTTTCAAAAATGCTATCTGAACTATATTATATATGCATATAGGCATGTAAGAAGTGCAAAAATTTAATCTGATGCTATACGCTTCATACCATCTTATAAATATCCAGTGTATTTCCAATTAACAAAGAGAAAAGTCAAAATCCATTTTGAAAGAATAACATTAAATAAATCATATGCACAACATATTAAAGATCCTCCCAAATAAGTATGCTGTTTCTTCTCAAGCATACATGGCTTAGCGCTGTTAAGGGCTTCCACGGACCTAGCTTAGATTAATCAAGAAATTACTTCATAAGCCTGGAGTTCCTAGATTTTAACCTCAGAGGCTCAGCAGCTGCCCTAAAGGGTAGTTCTAAGAACTGAGACTCCCCTTTCTGAAAAAGAACAGCATCCATGAAAGCTTTTAGAGCAATAGTTTCTGACTTGTTAAAGATACCTAAGAAAAGACCAAATCATCTTTTGAACCAAGCATAACCCTCCCACAAAACTTTCCTGTAATAAAAATATTTTAATGCTATGAAGGAATTAACATGCCTATCAAAGTGCTAAATTAGAAGGTGACTTTTGTGTTAAGGAGGGACCTTAAGCTTCGTGCTTTTCCCATCCTACCCCCAGCAATTTAACAAAGAGGAAACTGAAGCTGAGAGGAATTTTCCCAACACACATGGCTACCTAATGGCAGAAACTGGAGCAGAAAGAATTCAACGTATCTGACTTCCAACCCAGTGTTCTGCTCACAAGAGCAAGCTTCCAATTCTATTATAATGAAAGAATGATTATATGCACATCTTGCTAAGACAAAAGAAAAAAAAGTTCTGAAAATGTTTCAGTTATTATTTAGTGGGCTCTCAATAGATAAACTTTTAACCAATGTCAAGAAAATCATGAGGACATTATTCTAAAAACTGAATAAGCATTACCAGCTTTTCTGAATTTGAGGGACATTAAAAATTTCTGTGATTGCTTCTAAGTCACTTTTTAAGAAAAGTTTCTGAAACAAAGCAAGCAAGCAAATCAACAAACAGGTGGAAGAACTGATGATTTATCTGCCACCAAATTCAGAATTCTTTCTAGAACATTCTGACAACTGACCAACCAGCTCTGTTTGAATGTTTTCAGGGATACAGAGCTTTATCAAAGGAGTGTAGGCCGTCTCCATTATCACACAGCTTAGCATTCCAAATGAAACCAGACCAGCTTCACTGTAGAGTTCTACCCGTTAGAACCAGTTCTGCCCTCCAGAACAATACTAAATTAGTCTAGTATCTTTCTATATTTCATGTTCAGCTTTTCAAATATTTAAAGCTAGTGATCAGTCTAGAAGCCCCCTTTTCTTCTTGATAAATATAGCTAGAATATTAAAAAGTACTTGGAAATAGCACATATAAATCATATTCAGCTCCATTAAGCTTAAAAAAAAGGTTTATCCAGTTCCAAGTATTGTGCTAGGTTCTGGGACTACAAAGAGAAATAAGACATAATCCTTGCCTTGGAGGAGCTGACAATATAGTGAGGAAGTAAAAGCATATACAGAGATAACTTCAACCTAATAACAGCAAGTGCTAAAATAGAGTCATGTCCAATAACAGTTGCACACCAGATTAGGGAACAAGGAAGAGATCAGGGTGAAGGATACAGAGAATAAAACAGCAGGCATTTTGCCAGTCACAAATTTGGATCCGAAGTCCTGGGTTGAAAACTCTACATAAAATAAACAATAGTTAACCCTAATCCAAACAAAATGTGCTTGATGGTTCTTACTAATCATATAGAGAGGAAAAGAAGGGATTGAAAATACCAAAACATACTTTCACATTAGCGACATTACAAGTGCACATTTAAGCAATACATATTTGCTAAAATAAAGTATTCCAAAGTAGATCTTAAACTCAATGATATTATATAGATTCATTAGGTAAGAGACTGGTTACTAACTGCTAATGTGAAGAGTAAAGTGTGTGTTAACAAGGAAATTATTTGGTACGACATCCAAGAAAGTATTCTTCTCCTTCAATAATATATTTTTTTGCCCTGAAAATTCAAAGAATTAAAACATGAATGTTCAGGATTTCCAAAACAATGGCAAATACAATTTATTGTTGGAATGTTAATTTTTTCCTTGACCAAGAAACTCATTAAAGATGAGTTTAAGTTTCACTTAAAGTGAAATAGCTCATATCTCGAGTATCAGTTAAACTTTATTAAAGCTGTCATCTTTAAATTATTTTGAACTATCACAGATAAGAAATAAGATTAAAATTTCCTCTGACCATACCTTCTTGAATAAGATCCAAAGTGCATATCAACCTTCTCTGTATTTAACCTTAAAGTAAAAGTATTTATTTAGCACTCCAGTCAATGGTAAAAGAAAATTAAGATATTGTTCAGCATTTGTAACTTCTTTACAACATATACAAACATGATTCCCATAGTATTTTGGATTTAAATGTTTAATACATTTAGTCAATAACTATCAAATTAAAAGTAATTTTTGTTTCTACATAGTTCTTGATATCAGGATCATTTTTTTTTAATTTAATTTTTTTGTTACGCAGGCCTCTCACTGTTGTGGCCTCTCCAGTTGCAGAGCACAGGCTCCGGACGCGCAGGCTCAGCGGCCATGGCTCACGGGCCCAGCCGCTCCGCGGTATGTGGGATCTTCCCAGACCGGGGCACGAACCCATGTCCCCTGCATCGGCAGGTGGACTCTCAACCACTGTGCCACCAGGGAAGCCCCTCAGGATCATTTTTTAATGGGAACAAGATGCAAGATAAATGTGAGAATACTTTTCATTTGTCTCAAGTTTGTTTATTCTTTTTTTATAAATTTATTTATTTTATTTATTTATTTTTGGCTGTGTTGGGTCTTCGTTGCTGTGCACGGGCTTTCTCTAGTTGTGGCGAGCGGGGGCTACTCTTTGCTGTAGGATGCAGGCTTCTCATTGCGGTGGCTTCTCTTGTTGCGGAGCACAGGCTCTAGGCGCTTGGGCTTCAGTAGTTGTGGCTCGCGGGCTCTAGGCGCTCGGGCTCAGTAGTTGTGGCGCATGGGCTTAGTTGCTCCGCGGCATGTGGGATCTTCCCAGACCAGGGCTTGAACCCGTGTTCTCTGCATTGGCAGGCGGATTCTTAACCACTGCGCCACCAGGGAAGCCCAAGTTTGTTTATTTTTTAAACCATGTGGTCATTTTCAATTTCTTGGTTACTAAAGAAGATTGCCTTTCCACACCTGACACAGCCATGGAACACCACTCCCTCTAAAGCAGTACATGCCACTGGGGGTGATCAGGACAAAAGTAGAGGAGAAATACTTCAGAATCACCTGGAGAGTTTTTCCAAGCGGTACCTCACCACTATTAGAACTACAGAAAGCCCATGCTTTAGAGGTGTGGGGCAGACCTAATAACAAGATTGAAATCAAGGGTTTAGCTGCAACTGAATTTAGAAACTATTGTCCTACAAGTGCTAAAAAGGATTTAAAAAAAAAAAAAGAGTAATGAGGACAACACACAGGGCTTCTGAGACACCTATGTCTACAGAGGTTCAAGTTCCCAGCTAGACCTGTAGTAAGGCAAGAAGCCAAAGGAGGAAATCATTTCCATCACATTTATGCAAAAGCAGTGCATTTTCAATTGCTTACCTCCAATATTCTGAATTATTATGGTGCCTGCTACCACCACCTAAAAAACAACAAATGTATTCAGAAGATGAAAGGGGAAATAATACAAAAGGATCAGTATTTTATTAAAATCCAATAACTATGACTTAAAAACAGATGCAGAAATTGAGTGACGAGAAACTGAAAAGAATACACTTTGCCAGCCATTTGTAATATATAAAACTAACAATCATCACATAAAAAGCCTTTCTTTAATAGTTCCATGGTTACTATAAAGAACACTTTTGTAAGTTTTCTTGGCAGTCATTTTTAAATAGTTAAAAGTGTTAAAAAGCTAGTAATCAATGGTTATCAAAGTACCAAAAAACTGAAATTGAATCTATCTGCTCTCATTCTCCCTTTTTTACTGGTTTTATCACTTTGCTTTGTTAGGTAGACTGAGACAGTCTCAGGTGTGTTGTGTCAATGCCGTACTGCATAGAAGGGAATAATATAGTCTGCGGAGTGTATCAGCTTGGCATACACCAAGCCTTGAACATCCCTGTCGCAGGGATTCATAAAGTCTAGAGGAGAAAACTCTATAGAGCCCACATATTCTCACATCTGAAAATTGAAGCAAAATGTTTTAAACTCAATAATATGAAGTAGACTGAGTGCAAGACAACAGGAGGTGGTAAAGAGTGTAATATATTGGAGAAGTCCTCCCGTTTCAAAATGGGGCAGCTGCTGCACAGCTCGGGCCAGTGGCTGACATGTGAGAATGTGAATCCAGTGTAGCTCAATCTTCTGCTTCTTCAAGAAAAGTCAGAAATTGAATTCTTTTAAAATGTCATAACTCTTTGTTGGCAATCAGCTAAAAATAAAAAAGATTTGAGCCAAACAAAATATGCCTGAGGACTATGTTCAGCCTGCAGGCTTACTAACTTGTGATCTTTGATGACATTCCTGGGAAACTCAGGATAACACTTTATCCATTCTTGGTCATCAGATGTACTCAGGAGAAATGATTAAACATTCTGCTTCCACTTGGGCCTTTCAGTCACTTATATCTTGGTGGATCTGTACCTCCAATGTATGTTTCGAGAAGACTAGCTATCTAAGATCATTACTACATGGACTGGGAAGAGATGACCCTTCCTCCCCTAGAAATTCCATCAGTGACACAGCATTTGCCTATCCTGGGAATAAACTAAGTTACTGAGACCTAGAAGCCTTGGGGTCTGGAAAGCAGGGATAATAATAGAAACACTTGGCAAGGTGTCTTTGAATGTGGTAACTCCACTCTAACATTTTCCAGAAAAATCTCTACATATCAACCCATTTAAAAATTAGTTCCAAAGTGTCACTCACAGTTATTTGTGAAAAGACTTTTTTGAAATTTTTGTATACTATTTTTCATATGCAATTGATACCTATTGTCAATCACACATGAAATTTGGATTTTTCTAAGAATATACTGCAAAAAGCAATAATATCAGCTTAGTGATGACTGTCTTCCCATTTTTTGTCTGAATTTAAGCATTTTTGATCTAGAAAGTCAGTATATCTTTCTATCAATCTATCGATCTATCAATATTTCCAGTGCCTAGCACAGTGCATGGCACATGGTATTTGCTCAATAAATATTTGTTTGACAAGTACATAAATCCATTTATAAACAATTAAAATTTTTCCTTAAAAAGTTCAAAGCATTTCAAAAATATTTAATTTTCAGAACAATGTTACCCTATCATATGTCATATCCATATTCATATAATATCTGGAAAGAAGGAAATAGGAAAGTTTCAACCCAACTGTGGAAGTTGAGAGAAAATATTAAACAAACAAACAACTCCTCATTTAGAGTATTCTCTGTCTGTGTATCTGCCTACTAAGAACTGTGTGCATATATTAAAATGATAATGCAACTATTGTAGAGTTTTAGGAAAAGGGGACTCTCAATAATCCATGTTCTTCTTGTAGAGTCTGCTGCTATCCAAGGAATGCAGGAAACACCAATGTGAAATAACAGTGATGATGCTTAGGCATGTTTACAGATTATATTAAATTAATTGGAGAGTTTTCTTATATAAATAACATTTTCTTCTTCTTTGATTAAACTGGATACAGTTAACTGATCATGATTATACCAAACATCCTGATCTTCGAGAAAGAGAAATTGTTTAGATGATTAACAAAAACCTTTACCCTCAAAAGTAACATAGTTTCCATTTAGTTCAAGTTTCAGGCTATTAAAATAAGCTCCAGGGCTTCCCTGGTGGCGCAGTGGTTGAGAGTTCGCCTGCTGATGCAGGGGACACGGATTCGTGCCCCGGTCTGGGAAGATCCCACGTGCCAGGCCCATGAGCCATGGCTGCTGAGCCTGTGCGTCCGGAGCCTGTGCTCCGCAACGGGAGAGGCCACAGCAGTGAGAGGCCCGTGTACTGCAAAAAAAAAAAAAAAAAAAGATAAGCTCCAAACCATGAGGTTACATAGCATGATTTAAATATTCTCCTTTGTGCTTTAAAACCAAAGTTAATTTGAATGTAAATACACATTCCCCCCCACCATTACACAGCTATATCTTTTTCCTCCCAGACTCACTTCTAAGAAGTTAGTTCGGCAATCTACAAATACAGCATTGTTTTATATTAAAAACAAAACAAATAAAAAATACAAACAACAGGTTTACAAAGAAAAAGTCCTGTTTGGAGCCAACACGTAAATGGGTTTTAGAAGTATGATAGCTCTTCAGAAATAAAAAATTATTAAAGCACTAACAATAATATTTAACTACTGATTACCTGAGGAAGAAGACAGTATTTCCTCTACCCATTAAATTAGTTTAGTATGCCTATCACAGATGAATGCCCAATAAATACTGTTGTTATTTCTCTTATTCTAAGGAGGAAAAGTAGTAGATTTTGAGTCTGGAGTCCTATGTAATACTGGCCTAAGTAACTGTAGACAAATAGGCCCCTTCCCTTCTCTGGGCCTTAATTTCCTAACCTATAAATAAAGGGACATCTAGATCATCTTTTAGCACTGTTCAGCTCTTAAATGATATGATCTTCTAAGTATCAGTTTTTTTAAACATGCTATAAGTTTAATTCTATGCTTCTGTCTTGTCCTGTCTTCACGAGAATTTACTCAGATAATATAATCAAAATTAATAAGAAAAACTTAAAGCAGGCCATCGTTACTGATTTAAAATTATACAAGTCATTGTTCTCCATTAGGGTAAAAAACACTAAAAAAATTTAAGTGTTGGATTAAATTTATCAACGCATTTTTAGGAAGGGCACAGAGATTTCTTCTCTCTCTTCCTGCTCCCATCATTCTCTTTCTTCACTTTAGTTTCCTTTTATTCCCTTAATTTCTTTCTCTTATATATACTTGTCTTTTCTAACTGGAAATGGAAGGAAAAATTCCCTTCAGGATTTTGGACACAGCAAGGAGAAAAAAATAATTACCTTTCCAGGTAATCCAAATGCAAAGAGTCCAAGATCTTCATAAGATGTCACAGCTGTTAAGAGAAATTATAACTGTTATTTTTACACAAAACTATTTGTGTGCCAAGTCTTACACAGAAGAAAGCTATTCCACTACTACCTGATAGCTATTGGATTGTCACATTAAATTTAAAGCAGAAGTAATGACTTTGGGGGAAACCTGAAAACTTATGATCCATGAAGACAGCGTCCTCTTAGAATAAGTAGAGCTTAGCAATTACCAAGGTTGTCTAACAACTACCCAGGCTGCATAAATTCAAATAGAATAATTACTCAAGAACAACCCACTTCTCACTAAACAGTACTTGCAGACTACACTGTCCAAATGTAAGTTTTCATTGGCAACAGTTTCTGAAAACTGCTGTGTAAATAAAACTTGATAAAGTACAAAAGTTGTATCATACTTTCAGAGACATTCACTTTTCCTGGCTACCTAGAATGTGATAATGTATTCATGATAGAAACAATACCCTCATCCTGCAATAAGGGTATATATTTTCTTTTTCATCATAAAGAGTATGAAATTACATTTTCATTCCACATGTTCAAGAAGTGTGATCACAGAAAAGATGAAAATTAAATGGCTCATAAAAGAACCAAATGTGTCCTTAGATGATAAAGCTTCATGTTATAACTAGTGATGTCTCAGGTAAAAATAAGAGAAGTAAAAACATTTATATAATCCTAAATTTGAAAAGTCCTTAAACTTACAGTGCTTACACTGAGAAACAAAAAAAGCAGGTTAGCAGATACTAAGGCTTGCTAATAGCAACACACATTTCCTATTGAGTAAAGATATGTCTCATCATTTCTTAAAGAAAGTTTTTAATATGTACTCTTAAGATATAAATAGGTTTCTTTACCACTACATTAACAAAAAACTCCCTTATACTTTCATAAACAAAGTCTACCACGTATGAAAAAATAAGCATTTTGAAAACCACACATGGTCTGTACATGTTATAACTATTACAAAGTCAGAAAGAAAACAGTGAAATGCTAAAAAAATAAGTTTTACTTAAACAAAAATTTTTAACATTTTAAAGTTTTTTAAACTTTAATTTATTATCAGAGTAGATAGAAGAATTTCAAAAGTTTTTGGATGACACAGCTATTTTTTATTTTACTTTTTTATTTTATTTTTTTGGCCGCATCGTGTGGCACGCGGGATCTTAGCTCTGCGACCAGGGATCAAACCTGTGCCCCTTGCAGTGGGCGCGTGGAGTCTTAACCACTGGACCACCAGGGAAGTCCCAACACGGCTATTTTTTAAAATGTATTTACATACTGCTCAACAGTGAGCAAGGACAATTTAATTTTGAATTTGGAACATATAATTTGATTATAAGTAGGAACCTTTATGCTTTAACAATGAAAGACTTCAATAATAATCTTAGAGAGGTAGACTGTAGATATATTTTAGAACATAAAATTAAAAAGCAGAGTTAAAAAACTAAGAACTGGATTTTTTCCCCTCCTATGTGAAATGCTGAAATTCTTTTTTTCAAATGCACATGTTCTAAAGTGAATGTCAACACAAAAATTAATAACTATTTCAACCAATAAATCTTTACTAGTTTGTTTTCATATTCCTAAATATAGTTAAGAGGTAATGTTATACAGGGGCACAGTTTCTTATATTTAACTTCCAAAGCCTTGGTATATATATTAAACCAGAAAATTCTCTAAATGTTAGCTTCTATCTAATTTGACATTAAGAAGGTAATTTTGTTACATATTAAGTGTTTGTGAACCAAGTCTCCAGAAGGTCTCTGATCTGTCACTATGAGGCACGAGATTAAAGGAACAACATTGTTCATTTTCAGCATCCCTCTTTCATATTACAGTTGAAAGTGTTAGTTCTTTAAAAAAAACTTTCCTTCCAAGGACTTAAAGCAAGGAGGCTTTTCAGTGTTACATATGGAAATACATAACTTGCTTTTAAAATGATCTATTTTGGGGACTTCCCTGGTGGTCCAGCGGGTAAGACTCCACGCTCCCAATGCAGGGGGCCTGGTTTCGATCCCTGGTCAGGGAACTAGATCCCACATGCATGCCGCAACTAAGATCCCACATGCTGCAACTAAAAGATCCCACATGCCGCAACGAAGATCCCCTGTGCTGCAACTAAAACCCAGCACAGCCAAAATAAATAAATAAATTTTTAAAAACTTAAAAAAAAATTAAATGATCTAGTTTGCATTAGATTCTTAGGGAGCAAGTTATCAAGATAATACTCTTTAAAAAGTTTGACTAGGATTTGTTTTATTTTTAAATAGCAGAAAACAAGTATAGATCGTATACTAGTAAACATAAAAAGCAAATAACTTTCCGATAAGCAAAAATAATATTGAAATATTCCAAAAAGAATTGGTATTTCAATTATCTAAATTTAAATAAATTAAACATTTATTCTTAATTTTTAAATTAGAATATGACATTTATTACTCCAGAAAATATAATCAAACTAACAGCTTAATGAAGATAGTTGTAATTGCAACTTCTGACAATAGTGGCATACATTTTAGCAAGCTCATATTTGTTCTCTATTATTTTCTGGTGTTATAAAAATATCTTTAAGTACAGCAAAGTCCCAAATTCAGAGTGAACAAAGTTTAGACTTTTAAATGGAGACTTACTACTATGTTCAAATCCTAACTCTACCTTTAAGTCAGCAGGTCTGGCTAGTCATTCAGTTCTGTCACTGTCATCTTACTTCTTTTATGTTGCAAAAATTAGAAGTACTTTTCCAGGTCTGAGACATCATTAGTACGAACAATGGCTTCTGGCTTAACTTCGAGGCTTTGCTTAGATAAAATACGTACACAGTCAGTCAAATGCTTTATCTCCACATATTTACTTTTTAATGGTTTTCTGGATCATCTTGACATACAAACCAAAACAACACTAGTGAAATACTTTGAAAATTCTGTTCTACCATTTGGACAATTAAGACGCTGGTAACAGTGCAAACTGGAACTGACTTTGGAATGTAATTTGACCAACGAACCTTGAAAATATTTATAATATTTGACCCCCGGGAGCTTGCATCTTAGGAAATAAGACTAACATCAGAGAAATCATTATATGCAAAGATACTCATTGTGTATTATTTAGATTGAAAAAAAGACTACCTAAATGCTCAATAATGGTAAAGTGGTTAAGTAAATTATGGTAGGTATATCTAGTAGAATAATATGTAGCCATTAAAAACTATGTTTATAATAACATGAAAAATGTCAATATTAAGTGAAAAACATAGGATTTGATTGAATATGATCTATAAAGCAAAACACTTTCCTATGATCAATGTTTTAATATCTTATTTATAATGTAAAAGATGTTTTGAGAGATATCAAAATGAGACGTGGGGATGACCAGTCACATTAATAGCAAATTCTTACAGAAGAGGAATAACATTAATTATGAAAATTATGGATTTAATTCGGCCTTTTACAGGAATTCATACAAGCAGTACTTGGCACAATCCTTAAATAAATAACTGAAAGCAGTCATTAGCAATCTATTTTAGGAAATTATTTTTTGATATTGAAGAAATCAATGCTATGGTTTTGAGGGGATGGAAAGGCTGTAAATCTTAATCAAGTAAATTGGGGAAAAATTTCTTCTTTAATGTACCATCAAGGCACACTTTAGTGCTATTTTGGCTAGACCAAGAGTTTGGCCTCCACAGGAATCGTTTGGAAAGCTGCTTCCCATGAAGTAGTGGAATATTTCCAGCTAGTTACTCCAGTGTTCCGTCTGCTTTGCATTTTTTCCTCAATGAAATAGGACAATTAATAAACTCTGGTTACAGTACAAAGCCCAAGTTTCAGCAGCAGCAATATTATCTTTGGAACTGGATTGAGGGACATGAGTTACTCAAATACAGTTCAACTCTCAGAAAGCAGGCCATTTGGAATGCACCCTTATTTTGAAATTCTTTTCTTTCTCATGTTTTCCTTCATTTTCCTCTTGTCTTTCTTCTCCGTAAGAGTGTCATGCAAGCCATTCATTTATGGAACGTCTGCTATGCAATTGTATCACCACTTCTGGTCCTTCTTAATATGTATGTAAATGTCAGTTTACCAACTAAATGTGGCATGATTTTAGAGCACCCGATGTAGCAAAAGAAAATAGAATGCTAGAGTAGAAGGAACATTCTCCTTTCAATTTCACAGAGGTGAGATACTGCAGGCAGAAAAAAAGTTCTAGGATCCCAACATGTTTCTTGGCTCTGCAGTGAACAAGATTTACAGTCATTCATATCCTATAAATGCTATTCACTGGTTTTCAACTTTAGACTCAACTTATACATAAAAAATGAATGACTTACATATGATTACAAAACAAAGTAAATATTGTCAACTTTGACAATATAAGGGTACAGCAGAAGGACTACGGAAAATAGAAAGAGAACAGGGGAAAGCAAGGATAGGAGCACTAATACATACAACATAGCAGAGTCAAGACACACCATCTAAAGTCCATGAAACAAAAATAAAACTTTAAATATATTGTTTATACTGAGCCTGCGCTCTAGAGCCCATGAGCCACAACTACTGAGGCCCGCGTGCCTAGAGCCCGTGTTCCACAACAAGAGAAGCCACAGCAATGAGAAGTCCATGCACCACAACGAAGTGTAGCCCCCACTTGCCGCAACTAGAGAAAACCCACACGCAGCAACGAAGACCCAACACAGCCAAAAATAAATAAATAGATAGATAAAATTTAATAAATAAATAAATGTATTGTTTACAGTTACAAATAATCAGTGAAAGAATTATTGAATACAAACTAATGAAAATTAGAAGGGGAAGGATTAGTGCACCTGAGCTAAATCTTCACCTTTCATAATGAGGTGTCAACAGATAAAATTTAAATCAATAAATAACGGTAGAAGAATATTTAGACTTAGGAAGGTAACTCCCCAAAAGAATTCAAAACGAAAACTCTCAATGTCGCTAACCCTGTGAAATGGAAATGGAACTAGATGTGGGGAAGAATGAGCGGGGAAGTGCTTCAAGTCCTCCTGCGCCAGGGCACACACACATACGCATGTACATACACGTGTGTGTGACTGTTATTACCTTGATAAAATTAAAAGGGGAGATTAATTTAAAAATATGTTTAACCCTGCAGAGACTCACACCCATCCTTCCCTGCAGCCCAATAACAAAAAGTTCAGTTCTGCTACAGGAAACATTATGCCATCAAGGCAAACGATACGAAGGGATAATCACTACAAGAGCAGGGTACGCACACAATCTAGCCTAGGGTTTCTCATCCTGCCACTACTGACATTTTTGGCCTGGATAACTGTTTGCAGTGGGGGGCTGTCCCCGCATGCATTGTAGGATGTTTAGCAGCATCCCTGGCCTCTACTCACTAGATGCTAGTAGCACCTCACCCTGCCCTACAATTCTCAGCCATGACAACTAGAAATGTCTTTAGACACTGCCAAATGCCCCTGGAGGAGAAGAATCAAGGCAAGATGAGAACTACTTACTAGCAGAAAGGATGAGACAAGAACACCACTCAATGAAGATGGAGTCACATAAACAGCCCACTTAATTGTGAGAATATTGAACTATGCTCACTAATCACAAGAAGAAGATACAAAATTACAAATAGTTTGGACAGCTATCACTCCAAACAATAAACAAATTGAGATGGGAAATAGGAATAGGAAATAGGAATCTACTGTCTTTCAATCAGTTTCAATCTCGTTCGCTCTCACAGTGACCGCATCTCAGTGCTGAAGGGGATTCCTTGTGACCTTAGCAATCCATTTCCTTCACACAGAGCCCAGACCAAAGCTGGGGAAAAATAAAAGGCTCTCAACTTTATTGAGAAATGGTGTATTGGTGTCCAACATGTCATGTAAATGTTGTACACTCTATTTTATAGACCATACAAGAAATTTTCAAAGGTACTTTTGACTATATGTAATTTTTGCCTTGTGTGTTAATTTTGGAACTTTTAAAATAGTCCCTCTGTAGCTCTAAGCCATTCATCACCCACATATCCAGCTTTTATTAAGTATCCTCTGTATGTCAAGCACAGTTTGGTAGATGCTGAGAAAACAATGGTTAATGCTTTCAATATACACTAAATTTTCCAGGAATACAATTACCATGTAAATGGATGGTTGGTTTTGTTTGGAAATTTGCCAAAAACTGTTCACCATTTAGGAAAATCACATCACTAACAGCATTTATTTTGTTTTTGTTTCTCCTTTACTTTGCTACATGGCATTACATTATGTATAAATACTGTATTAGTTTCCTATGGCTGCTGTAACAAAGTATGACAAATTTGGTGACTTAAAACAACAGAAATTCAGGGACCTCCCTGCTGGCACAGTGGTTAAGAATCTGCCTGCTAATGCAGGGCACACGGGTTTGAGCCCTGGTCCAGGAAGATCCCACATGCCGTGGAGCAACTAAGCCCACGCGCCACAAATACTGAGCCTGCGCTCTAGAGCCCGCGAGCCACAACTACTGAGCCATCGTGCTACAATTACTGAAGCCCACATGCCTAGAGCCCATGCTCTGCAACAGGAGAAGCCACCGCAATGAGAAGCCCGCGCACTGCAACGAAGAGTAGCCCCCACTTGCTGCAACTAGAGAAATCCCTTGCGCAGCAACGAAGACCCAACGCAGCCAAAAATAAATAAATAAGTAAATTTATTAAAAAAAACAAAAAACAGAAGTTTAGTTTCTCACAGTTCTGGAGGTCAGAAGGCCAAAATCAGTCTCACTGAGTCAGTATCAAGGTATTAGCAAGGCCACAATCCCTCTAGAGGTGCTAGAGAAAATCTGTTCCTTGCCTCTTCCAGCTTCCGTTGACAGCTGGCATGACTTGATTTGTGGCCAAATCACTCCTATCTCTGCCTTTGTGGTCATATTACCTTCTCCTCTTCTGTCTGTGCTCTCCCTCTGTGATACATGTGACTGCACTGAGTCCACCAGAATAATCTCCCTTGCAAAGTCCTTTTTTGCCATAAATGATAACATTCACAGGGATTAGAATTTGGATATGTTTTAGGGGGCCATTATTTAGCCCACCACAGGTGGGTTATAATACCTATAGGAATTTCATTTTAGATAGTAAAATAAGCATTTAGATTTTTTTTTTTTTTAATAAGAGGAGGGTGCTGTGATGGATAGTATTTCAAATCACTGCTCTGAAGGGTTTCAGTAAAAAAAAAAAAAACATTGGGGAGAACAAGCGGCCATTTTACTCCTTATTTATTTCCTCATCATTGCTAACAATTAAAATCCTCATAAAAGAATTGTCACCTTACTTTAGGAAGAGGAAGATAGGGGACTATGTTTTCTCTCTCAGTGAGTTCTAGGAAGGACCAGAATTCTCTTTGGAAGCAACAATTGGTGAATCCCAGTATCCACCTTGACCCTTTTTGAAGCACTTCAGTGGCTTCTCACTGCCTCAGCAAAAACTCCAAGTTCCTTAGGATCTGACACTTGTCTATCTCCTCAGTTTCACTTTCTTCTTTGTACCTTATGCATAAATAATAGTAAACTATTTTTGGTACCTGAGTAAAATGTTCAGTATGTACCTTTGTATATGCTGGAATATATTCTCTCTTGCCTTGTCTGCTACTCAAATTGCTTTTTAGCTCATTCCTCCAGGAATATTTACTGAACCTCACACTCCCCACCTCCACCCAGACAAGGCAAAACATTCCCTCCTCTGAGCTATCACTATAACTTGCACATATTTAAATTACCACACTGGACTTCCCTGGTGGCACAGTGGTTGGGAGTCCGCCTGCAAACGCAGGGGACACGGGTTTGAGCCCTGGTCCGGGAGGATCCCACATGCCGCAGAGCAACTGAACCTGTGTACCACGGCTGCTGATCCTGCGCTCTAGAGCCCATGAGCCACAACTACTGAAGCCTGTGTGCCACACTACTGAAGCCTGCGCGCCTGGGACCTGTGCTCCGCAGCAGGAGAGGCCACGGCAGTGAGAGGCCTGCACACTGTAGCGAAGAGTGGCCCCCGCTCGCCACAACTGGAGAGAGCCCACGCGCAGCAGGTTAGACCCAACGTAGGCAAAAATTTTTAAAAAAAGAAAAAAAAAAGACTTAAATTACCACAATACATTATGAATTATTTACTTATGTGTTTGTCTCCCCTTCTACATTATGAGCTTTTTTAAGGGAAGGAAGTATTATTTACCTCTGTAATCCTAATAGATAATGAGTATAGAATGAATGAATGAACCTCTATCCTGGGCTTCAGTTCTAAGACCTGTCCATCTAGTTTTACTTCAAAGTCCACATATCCAAAACTGAACTCATTTTTATTTTGAACTAACATCTGTTGTGTTCTTATGTCCATTAATGACACTATCATTAATCCAGTGGCCTACACCAGAACTCCGGGAGATATCCTCAAACATCTCCTTCTCCACATTCAGTCTAACTTCCTTACGTTCCTTAACCTGTCTTTTTCTTTTATTCTCCTGTTAATACCTTGTTTCAATCTCCCACTATTGGATTCTTAGACTTTTTTAATAGCCAGGCTTGACTACTAACCTACCCAGGTACTGTTAGTGCAAATTAGAGCTAGACAGACAAATGAGAAAGGCACTCCCTTCAAGAAGAAGAGAAAGAAAAGAGTTTCCATCCTGAACACAAGCATGAACACATCCTGAAGGCAAGCATGGCCTGGAGAGCTGACTGTGCCTTTGTGAAAAGAATTACTCTAATCTGGAGGTGGCTCTTAGATCTGCTACTTGGTTGTTGTCCTGGGAATTCCCTCTACTTCTCCCCTGTGCTAGATTCCCTATTTTTTTGGTACTCTTTAACTTTGGTAAATGGCATCCTGAACTGCTCATTAAGTAAGAGTGCACAGGAGATAATTTTTTGAGTCCTTACATGTATGAAAATGTCATTATTCTTCCTGCACACTTAAATGATAGCTTGGCTGGGTATAGAATTCTATACTGAAATCATTTCCCCCCAAAATTCTGAAGGTATTGCTTTATGGTCTTATTTGAAGTACTTCCTGGGAAGTCTTTTGCCATTATAGTTTTTGATTCTTTGTATAAGAATTTTGGTTTGTTTCTCCTCTCTGAAGCTTTTAGTATAGCTTCTTTATAACTGTATTTCTGATTTTTCACAATTATGCACTTTTTTAAAAATTAATTTTTATTGGAGTATAGCTGCTTTACAATGTTGTGCTGGTTTCTACTGTACAGCAAAATGAATCAGCTATACGTATATCCCCTCTTTTTTGGATTTCCTTCCCATTTAAGTCACCACAGTACATTAAGTAGAGTTCCCTGTGCTATACAGTATGTTCTCATTAGTTGTCTACTTTATACATAGTATCAATAGTGTATCTGTGTCAATCCCAATCTTCCAATTCCTCCCACCCGCCCCCTTGGTATCCATACATTTGTTATCTACGTTTGTGCCTCTGTTTCTGCTTTGCAAATAAGATCATCTATACCATTTTTCAAGGATGCACTTGATACGACTTCCTTTACAATCATTATATTGCTTACCAGGAAAAATTCTTTCAATCTGGAAACTAATTTCTTTCAGTTACAAAAACTTTGCTTGTATTTTTTTGTTGATAATTTTCTACCATCTAATTTTTTCTGTTCTCTTTTTGTGGAATTCTTATTATTTGTATGTTGAACCTCCTGGACTGATCCTCTCATTTTCTTATATTTTCTCTCCCATTTTCAAGCTCCTTGTCTTTTCCCCCCCAGGAAATGTCCTTAACTCTTTCAGCCCAGCTACTAAATTAATTTTAAATTTCCTTTTTTACATCTAGGACTCTTGTATTCTCTGACTATTCCCTTGTAATAATTTCTTGTTCTTGGTTCAACAATGAAATATCTTCTTTTAGTTCTCTGAAGCTATTAAACATAGTATTTTTTTAATGTTTTCATCTGGTCTCTGCATTATCTCTGTTTCCTCTTTTCCTCTGAGTTTGTTTCTTTCCTTTTTTTTTTTTTTAAAGACTTCATTTTTAGAGCAGTTTTAGGTTCACAGCAAAATTGAGCAGAAAGTACAGACAGTTCCCACATTCCCTCTAAGCCCACACACGCATAGCCTTGCCCCCATCAACATCCCCCACCAGAGTGGTACGTCTGTCACATCAATGAATCTACGCTGACGCATCGTTATCACCATAAGTCCATGTTTAGAGGTCACCCTTGGTGTTGTACACTCTATGTGTTTTGACCAGTATAGTATCATACAGAATAGTTTCACTGCCCTAAAAATCGTCTGTGCTCCACCTCTTCATTCCTCCTTCCTCCCTAAACCCTGGCAACTACTGATTTCTCACTGTCTCCATAGTTTTGTCTTTCCAAGAATGTCACATCGTTGGAATCATACAGAATGTAGCGTTTTTAGATTGGCTTCTTTCTCTTAGCAATATGCATTTATAAGGTTCCTCCATGTCTTTTCATGGCTTGATAGCTCATTTCTCTTTAGTGCTGAATTATATTCTATTATCTGGATGGACCACAGTTTTATCCATTCATCTACTGAAGGGCACCTTAGCTGCTTCTAAGTTCTGGCAATTACGAATAAAGCTGCTATAAATATCAATGTGCAGGTTTCTGTGTCGACATAAATTTTCAATTCATTTAGGTAAACACCAAGTAGTACAAATGTTGGATTGAGGGGTAGACTCTATACCTTTTCACCATGGTCTTCAAAATTGTTTTGTTAACACGTTACTTTCAAAATTACAGAACAGATACTTTCTCACATTTGGAACTTGCGTTTGGAGTAAGAGAAAAAGAGTCCAAAATAACTCTAAGATCTTTGGCCTGAGCA
This sequence comes from Neophocaena asiaeorientalis asiaeorientalis, assembly GCF_003031525.2. NCBI lineage: Eukaryota > Metazoa > Chordata > Mammalia > Artiodactyla > Phocoenidae > Neophocaena > Neophocaena asiaeorientalis. Next base: position 2,149,918 of record NW_020171993.1, read on the forward strand.
ACTAGAAGGAAGATTTATTATTTAATTAGATGAGAAAAGACTGGAAGATGTAGATTGGCAGTGCAAAAATGGAGAGTTTGGTAAATTTGAGATTAATATATTAGATATCCAAGTGGAAGTATCATGGAGGAAGTTGGATATGAGACTGAAATTCAGGGGAAGAGATGCAGGCTAGGGGTATAAATTTTAGGGCCGTAATGAGCCCAAAAGTGTAAAAGAAAAGAGATCAGAGGAATACTGCTGGGGTATTCCAATGTTTAGAAGATGGGGAGAGGAAAAGGATTCAGCAGAAGAAAAGAGAAGGAGTATTCTGTGAAACAGGAAAAAAAGCAGGAGAGTCTAAATAGTGTTTTACAGAGGAAGGTGTGATCAACTGTGTCAAATGCTGCTGACTAGTCAACTAAGATGAAGACAGAACTGACCACTGGATTTAGCAATGTGTTAGTTGCTGGTACAATAATTTCTGTGGAATAATGGGGAAAGCCTGAATGAAGAGTGTTCAAGAGAGAATAGGAGGAAGGGGAAATTTCTGGTATAGACAACTATTTTGAGGAGTTTCACCGTGAAGCCATAGGGCATACTGAACAAATGTGGAGTCTTTTTTAAAATGGAAGAAATTATAGAATATTTGTAAACTGATAAGAAGAAAACAGAAAGGAACAAAGATGATGAAAAAGAAGAGAGGGAAGAAAGTGGCTGGAGTAACGTAGGTGACAGCAGATGGGGTCATAGCATAAGTGGAGGGATTGGCCTCAGATAGGAACACAAAGAGTTCATCCAAAGTAACAGAATATATAGCACAGATGAAGATGGGTAGGTAGAAGTGGTAGCAAGAGCTTATAAAGTTCTTTTATGATTGCTTCTATTTTCTCAGTGAAATAGAAAGTGAGAATATCAGCTAAGAATGAAATCAAGGAGAATGTGTTGAAGGTTTGAGAGAAAGAAGAAAAAGTCATCTCCTAGATAGCAGAGTAAGCAAGTGAATGAACTAAAGAAGTTAATATAGGTTAGGTGACAGCATCACAGATCCACTAGACATTGAATAATAGCGATATTAATCTGCATGGTTGTGTCTTCTTCAGGAATATTCAACTGCACAGGTGCCTGTGTGAAGTAGGCAGAGTTACATTTAATCATGGTTGGAGTTTTGCCAGGGGAGTAGCATGATGAAAGGGAGGAGCAAGGGAGTGATTCTAATAATATACCAGGAAACTTCAACTGGATAAAGACGGGAAATATGGACAAGAGAGTGAAGGAGAGTGCGAAGGTGGTAGATCAATGAACTCAAGTCCTGGCAGAGCTGAAGAACTGCCAGAGTTGGAGTACTTGAGGGAATTAGTTAAAAAAAATTTAAAAGATGGTGGTTTTGGGAGGGTGAGATTCTTGAAAATGAGATTTTGGAGGGGATGCAATTTTGGTAATGACAAGAGCAATGGTATGACCATGGAAATAAGTAGCTGAGGCAGGCCAGGAGTGTGATCATTAGAAGAGAAGAGGTTAAGGAAATGAAAGATTTAGAAGAATTATCTACATGGATATTGAAATCATCCAGAATTATGACAGGGCTAAAACTGAAGAAACTGAAAGGAAAGCAGAAGCTAATATATTCATAAAATGACAAAGTGGCTGAGGAGTCTATAGATGTTAACCATAAAGGGGGAAGTAGGTAGCATAGAGTTATGAGATTCAAAGCTGGGGGTTTAGGGAGAGGTAGGTGGTTGACAAGTGGAAATGAGGTGTGACTAGGACACCTATCCCATCTTTAGACAAGTATGAGGGACATGGAAGAGAAAAGAGTGGCCACTTGAGAGGACTAAAGGGAAAGCAGTGTCCTCAGAGAAGTCTTAGGTTCTCTTAGAGTAAGAAAGTTAAGGAAATGTTCAGAAAAGAATTGAGCACACAGGGTTTTACTGATGACTGACCATACATTCTAGAGGGCACACTGGAAGGGTTTCAGGAGTTGGGGAGAAGGGGGAGACGAAGTCAGAAAATAGATGACAAACAACAAGGTCCTACTGCATAGCATAGGGAGCTAGATTCAATACCCTGTGATAAACCATAATGGAAAAGAATATATAGATGCATAACTGAATCACTTAGCTGTACAGCAGAAGTTAACACAACATTGTAAATCAACTATACTTCAATAAAATTTAAAAGAAAAGAAAAGAAAATGGATGACAGAACCATATGGAGTGAGTCTGGGAAATGAAGGATAACATAGTATTCTTGACGTGACTGACATACATTGAGATAAGTGGTATAATGTCATTAATCCAAGTGATCTCAAGGCAAATAATGACGACAATGCAATGAGTGGTGGGGATCAAGGACTAGGAAGTAGGGACCTGACCAGATGCAGGCTGAGTTCTAAGACTCTGATTCCCTTCTGCTGACACTGATGTGGAGGCCAGAGGAGGGGAGCTCCTCATTTATTCCCAGAGCACAAAAATTTCCTCAAAGAATCACAACAAGCCAACTGTTTCTGAGACAGTGATATGTACAAGACTTTGCAATCCTTATGGGTTCTGGCCCAATGAGAACTCATAACAATAAAAGCTAGCATTTACCAAGGACCCAACATTTTATATACATTATTATATTTCATTCTCACAACAATCCCAAGAGAAAAGTATTATCACTACCATTTTAGAGTTGGCAAACTAAGGCTAGAGAGATTAAGGTACCTTACATGCTGCCTCAGCTCCCAAGAAAAGTCCAGATCGATCCCAAATCCTACATAAAATCGAAAACAGCAGAATTTTGTGTGAAGAAATCCTTTACTTTCATCAAGATAAAAAATTCTCTTGCACTCCAGGCAAATAAATGAAGAAGTTAATCTGTAAAGCCTTATGATAGCCCTTTCTCCAACCAATGAATTCAATCTGAGCATAATACTCCTTTATGACAGTCCGATAAACTGGGGAGAAAATTTAGCTACACATTATTCTCTAGAATGAATATATATATATATATTTTTTTTTAATATAAAAAATTTGTTAAAGTCTACCTCCACAGAGAATTTTACAATCACTGAAGGAAATTCAATGAACAGAAGGCAGGTGCATCAGTGTATATGAAGAACCATGAAGAAGTCAGCTCATGGACCAAATAAGCTACAAAAGTCAAAGAAAAAGAAAAAAGAAAGAGAAACAGAGCTTCTCACTTATATGTCCGAAGTTACAGAAAAGAACAACAGAGAGTATCAGAATTTCACAGTTACATACAGATAAACTGAAGGAGAGCAAAAAAATTAGAATTATTTGGAAATCTTCATAAATTGAATATTACTTCCAAATAATTTAAATTAATAAAGCAAAACACTTTAGTTAATGAAGACATAATTGCATGTAGTTGACTAATGTATTAATCTTTTAGTAGAATCCATGATAAAATAACATATGAAGATGTTAAATGATCACAATTAAGTAAAAATAATTTTTTTACACAAAGAAGCAAAATTTCAAAACATGTCATTAAAATTCCAGTCAAGTTTCAGCAGGATTTACAAATATACTCATTTAATGATCTTATTCCTGAATTTGGGATGTTGTTATGAACAATTTGTTACTTTGAGATTAATATCATTGCATTGTTTCCTAGTATTTTTATCTGTCCACACTTTCACCCAAGCCCCTTTAAAGCAGAGGAATATATTTGTGGGTTGGATGGCCAAAAGCATTGGCACAAGTTACAGCTATGAACTACGGATGCTAGATCAGTTTTGCATAAGAATCCCCTGGAGGACTTTTAAAAATATATTCCTGAGTCCCACCTCAGATTCTTGGAATTAGAATCCCTGAGGCTTAGAAACCTCTGTTTACAGAACGATCTGCAGGTGTGTCTGATGCATAGACAGATTAAACAGACTAGAGCTGTGGATTTACAACTATGCTCTGAAGACAAAATACTCAAGAAATACCTGTGAGCTTCCCTCACCTGTTTCAGCCAGAATAATCCTATTTTTATCTATTTTATGTATCTATTCTGCTTCTTAAAGTCTGAAAACAAAGATTATATACGGCAAAGTGCACCCACCCACATAAGAATTAAACTCATGATTCTGGAGTCAAAACTGACCTAATCCAAAAATAGACAAGACTAGGGACTTCCCTGGTGGTCCAGTAGCTAGGACTCCACACTCCCAGTGCACGGGGCCTGGGTTCAATCTCTGTTCAGGGAACTAAATCTCACGTGCCACAGCTAAAAATCCTGCATGCCACAACTAAAAGTTCCCACATGCTGCAACTAAAAGATCCCGCATGCCACAACAAAGATTGAAGATCCCGCGTGCCACAACTAAGACCTGGCAAATAAATAAATAAATATTTTTTTAAAAAAGATGAGATTAGACAGATAAAAAGACCAGGACTGCAGAGAGGGAAGATGGCGGAAGAGTAAAACGCGGAGATCACCTTCCTCCCCACAGATACATCTGAAATACATCTACACGTGGAACAATTCCTACAGAACACCCACTGGAACGCTGGCAGAAGACCTCAGACCTCCCAAAAGGCAAGAAACTCCCCACGTACCTGGGTAGAGCAAAAGAAAAAAGAAAAAAACAGAGACAAAAGAATAGGGATGGGACCTGCACCAGTGGGAGGGAGCTGTGAAGGAGGAAACGTTTCCACACACTAGAAGCCCCTTCGCGGGTGGAGACTGAGGGTGGCGGTGCGGGGAGCTTCTGAGCCGCGGAGGAGAGCACAGCAACAGGGATGCGGAGGGCAAAGCAGAGAGATTCCCGCATAGAGGCTCAGGGCCGACCGGCACTCACCAGCCCGAGAGGCTTGTCTGCTCACCCGCTGGGACGGGCATGGGCTGGGAGCTGAGGCTCCGGCTTCGGTGCTTAGATCCCAGGGAGAGGACTGGGGTTAGCAGCGTGAACACAGCCTGCAGGGGGTTAGTGCACCACGGCTAGCCGGGAGGGAGTCCGGGAAAAAGTCTGGAGCTGCCAAAGAGGCAAGAGACTTTTTCTTCCCTCTTTTGTTTCCTGGTGCGCGAGGGGAGGGGATTAAGAGCGCTGCTTAAAGGAGCTCCAGAGATGGGGGTGAGCCGCTAAGGCTGCTACTGCCGCCACCAAGAAGCCTGTGTGCAAGCACAGGTCACTATCCACACATCCCCTCCCGGCAGACTGTGCAGCCCGCCACTGCTAGGGTCCCGGGATCCAGGGACAACTTCCCCGGGAGAACACACGGCGTGCCTCAGGCTTGTGCAACGTCACGCCGGCCTCTGCCACTGCAGGCTCTCCTCGCACTCCGTGCCCCTCCCTCCCCCGGGCCTGAGTGAGCCAGAGCCCCAGAAGCAGCTGCTCCTTTAAACCCTGTCCTGTCTGAGCAAAGAACAGATGCCCTCAGGCGACCTACAAAAAGAGGCGGGGCCAAATCCAAAGCTGAACCCAGAGAGCTGTGCCAACAAAGAAGAGAAAGGGAAATTTCTCCCAGCAGCCTCAGGAGCAGCGGATTAAATCTCCACAATCAACTTGATGTACCCTGCATCTGTGGAATACCTGCACAGACAACGAATCATCCCAAATTCAGGAGGTGGACTTTGAGAGCAAGATATATTATTTTTTCCCCTTTTCCTCTCTTTGTGAGTGTGTATGTGTATGCTTCTGTGTGAGATTTTGTCGGTATAGCTTTGCTTTCACCATTTGTCCTAGGGTTCTGTCCGTCCATTTTTGTTTTGTTTTTTCTTTAACTTAAAAAAATTTTATTTCTTAATATTTTTTATTTTAATTATTTTATTTTATCTTTATTTTATTTTATTCTCTTTCTTTCTTTCTACTTTTTCTCCCTTTTATTCTGAGCCGTGTGGAAGAAAGGCTCATGGTGCTGCATCCAGGAGTCAGTGCTGTGCCTCTCACGTGGGAGAGCCAACTTCAGGACACTGATCCACAAGACACCTACCAGCTCCATGTAATATCAAACGGTGAAAATCTCCCAGAGATCTCCATCTCACCACCAAGACCCAGATTCACTCAACAACCAGCAAGCTACAGTACTGGACACCCTATGCCAAACAACTAGCAAGACAGGAACACAACCGCACCCATTAGCAGAGAGGCTGCCTAAAATCATAATAAAAAAAACAAAAGCCCAGGACCAGATGGCTTCACAGGTGAATTCTATCAAACATTTAGAGAAGAGCTAACACCTATCCTTCTCAAACTCTTTCAAAATATAAAGAGGAACACTCCCAAACTCATTCTACGAGGCCACCATCACCCTGATACCAAAACCAGACAAAGATGTCACCAAGAAAGGAAACTACAGGCCAATATCACTGATGAACATAGATGCAAAAATCCTCAACACAATTCTAGGAAACAGAATCCAAAGGGACATTAAAAGGATCATACACCATGATCAAGTGGGGTTTATTCCAGGAATGCAAGGATTCTTCAATATACACAAATCAATCAACGTGATGCACCATATTAACAAATTGAAG
>NW_020171993.1:2156810-2193779 GCF_003031525.2 Neophocaena asiaeorientalis asiaeorientalis
CAAAAGACAACCCTCAGAATGGGAGAAAATATTTGCAAATGAAGCAACTGACAAAGGATTAATCTCCAAAATTTACAAGCAGCTCATGCAGCTCAGTAGCAAAAAAATAAACAACCCAATCCCAAAATGGGCAGAAGACCTAAATAGACATTTCTCCAAAAGAAGATATACAGATTGCCAACAAACACATGAAAGAATGGTCAACATCATTAATCATTAGAGAAATGCAAATCAAAACTACAATGAGATATCATCTCACACCTGTCAGAATGGCCATCATCAAAAAAATCTAGAAACAATAAACGCTGGAGAGGGTGTGGAGAAAAGGGAACACTCTTGCACTGCTGTTGGGAATGTGAATTGGTACAGCCACTATGGAGAACAGTATGGAGGTTCCTTAAAAAACTACAAATAGAACTACCATATGACCCAGCAATCCCACTACTGGGCATATACCCTGAGAAAACTATAATTCAAAAAGTGTCATGTACCAAAACGTTCATTGCAGCTCTATTTACAATAGCCAGGAGATGGAAGCAACCTAAGTGTCCATCATCGGATGAATGGATAAAGAAAATGTGGCACATATATACAATGGAATATTACTCAGCCATAAAAAGAAACGAAATTGAGTTATTTGTAGTGAGGTGGATGGACCTATAGTCTGTCATACAGAGTGAAGTAAGTCAGAAAGAGAAAGACAAATACCATATGCTAACACATATATATGGAATCTAAGAAAGAAAAACATGTCATGAACAACCTAGGGGTAAGCTGGGAATAAAGATACAGACCTACTAGAGAATGGACTTGAGGATATGGGGAGGGGGAAGGGTAAGCTGTTACAAAGTGAGAGCGTGGCATGGACATATATACACTACCAAACGTAAGGTAGATAGCTAGTGGGAAGCAGCCACAGAGCACAGGGAGATCAGCTCGGTGCTTTGTGACCACCTAGAGGGGTGGGATAGGGACGGTCGGAGGGAGGGAGACGCAAGAGGGAAGAGATATGGGAACATATTTATATGTATAACGGATTCACTTTGTTATAAAGCAGAAACTAACACACCATTGTAAAGCAATTATACTCCAATACAGATGTTAAAAAAAAAAAAGACCATGACTGATGGACATAGAGTATTTGTTAATGCCAAAAGAAAAACCTTATGAAAGCAGTTCCGTAATTCATACACTTTTATTTATTGCAACTTAAAAGAACTTATTCAATAAATGACTGAACTGCATAATAAAGTTTCAAATGGAAAAAACTCATACACATATAAGGGGGGCAGAGATGGCAGTAGTAGATCTGGGAAGGTGTTCTCGAGGAGATGATCACCCTACGAGAAAGATGACCAGCATGAACACCTGTCTACTGCCCCATAACACAAGGTCTGGATCCTTTAAACACCTTTCAGGTGCTTCCCCTTATCTAACCCAGAAAACTATGTCACATGTTGTGCAGAAACGCAGGGAAGAATGCTGGTTTTCTCCTCCCATTCTGTCCTTGGATATTCCCCTGTAGGATTGGGTCTACATATCCTGACCTTTTGAAATTTTCCATTTCAACCATCCTACCTAATAATAATGTATGTCCGCTGGAAATTTGAGATTTGAGACAGACAATCCAATGTACATAGATATAATCACAATGGGCTACTTCATCAAATGAACCAGCATAGGGCTTCCCTGGTGGCACAGTGGTTGAGAGTCCGCCTGCCGATGCAGGGGACACGGGTTCGTGCCCCGGTCCGCAAAGATTCCAAATGCCATGGAGCGGGTAGGCCCGTGAGCCATGGCCGCTGAGCCTGCGTGTCCGGAGCCTGTGCTCCGCAACGGGAGAGGCCACCACAGTGAGAGGCCCGCGTACCGCAAAAAAAAAAAAAAAAAAAAAAAAAAAAAAAGAATCATCATAACATTTTACTCACCTGTCTGAATACACAAACTAAGCAGGAGATGAACTGGGTAAGAAGCCAGGAGAGCGACTATCAGCAACAAGAAACTAAAATATAAAACAGCACATGGTCAAATCCCCCCAAATTTCTTTTTTATGGTATCTCATTCAAAAAACAATTTTTTTTTTCACATTGAAATGCTCAAAGGGACTGTCTTTAAGTAGTTGGATTATGGTCATTAAAGAAAGTAAGAAGATACTTTCTATATTTACCAAATTTTATTTAAACGAATATGTACTGCTTTTAAAACAAAACTCAGAAAAAAACCAAAGCTTATTTAAAAAGAGAAAAGAATTTCCTTCTTTAGCACCCGTCTGCTAACTGCTGGTTTAGCCATTCAGTTATCTTGTAATACATCCCTTTTATAACTATTTTTCCTATTGTTAAGTCTAGAGAGAAGTTTCAGTTGTGAAATCTCATTGTCTTCTGTTTTCTTTCCTCTATCCCTCCCCTTCCAAAGATGTGTACCTCCCTATAATTTTGAATTAACACTGCATTTCCTAGCATCTATTAAACACACACTCAGCAAACCAAACCAAAAAAATCCAGTTAACACACTTCTAATGACACAATGTGAAAAATTTGCAATGTAATAATTGGAGTCCTCTAGCCAAAAGTATGAAAAGAAACAGCATGAATAATCCCCTGCTTACTCTCAGGAAGGTACTGGCAGGACAAACTTCTAGAGAGCTGTCCCCAGTGGAGTGCTCCCGAAGTTGAAGAAATTCTATCTTTGTAGTCCACTTAATACTTGTTAATCAGTAGCAAAACTGAGAGGTGAAAGTACACTTGTCAACTGATGTCAGAGACCTCACAAAGTAACAGTTTGGCATCACCAAATGGAAACTGTGATATTCAGCAAGCACCCATTCAGTGGTATACATCTGCGTTTAAGACGCTGGAGTATAAAATGTGGTTTTTCAAAGGGAACTAAGAAATAAGTCCCATGATTATGTCTTGCCTAAGATGTCACACATAGCTTTGAAGTTTTAAAACTATGGAAGTCCGTGAATACATCCCATAATAAAAGCAAGTTGGTTTGCTAATCAAGCATTTCAAAATAAAGGCAAAAATGAACCTAAATGAGACTGTGTATTTTATTTTTTTTGAGACTATGTATTTTAAATTTCCTAGAAAAATAGGTCTGCTTCTACTGACAAAACAAACTTGTTCATTCATTCTATTAAGCATGGTGCTAGATGCTAAGGATAAGGTCTAGTCCTAAAGGATTTCAGGGTTTAGTGGGGAAACTCACTTGCAAACAAATCATTATATTATAACAAAAGAATAAATATACAAAGTACTATGGAAGCACAGAAAAGACAGGAATGTCTTCTATCTTGGGCAAACTGGCATATGAGCTGAGTCTCAAAAGATGAGAAGGAATGAACACAGAATACATGTCTAGCCTCAGAAAGTGAAACAAGACTACTTAAGTAGGAAGAGAGAAGGAGATGTAGAGAAATGAAAGAATCATGTGCTTAATTTACACTCACCAAATCGCTCTTTATAAGTAATCTGCATGGCTGATAAACTTTGATTTACTTTGGCCAACTTGACACAACAAACAAGCCACTTCTTAAGGTTATAAACAAGTGTGGATCAAGTTTCCATTTTTTAAAATTAGCCACACTTTGGATGAAAAATACAAATTATGTAGCATCCCTCCAAGCTACAGACTAGCAACAATACAAGAGTAAGAGGAAAATGCTAAAACCCCAGAAATAACTAGAAATTGTATAACACCAGCTTCTGCTGCCTACCTCTTTGCTTCTCAGTGTACTATAAAAATGAAAAAAAAATAAGTAAAATAAGAAAAAAAACTCACCTAAATCCAAGGATACCAGTATGAGCCATAACATAAGCTAAGCCAAGGATGCCACTTCCTATGATGGCATTCATCAAATTAAACACTGAGAAACCAAATGAAACACCTGGGGATCCCTGTCTGTGAAGTTCCTGTAAGCACACAAATTTAATAAAGTGTTTGAATGGTGAAGTTCAAATTTCCTTCAGAAATGACTGACACGTTATGGAGAAAGTCTCTTACAAACCACAGGCATCATGTAACATACTAGCTGCTCAACCAGCACTGGTTTCCTTTCCTTCCCTTCTCACCGCTCACTAGTGCAGCTCCAGGAACCTAGTTTCCTGGGAAAATCATTGCCACCTGCATAGAGACCCGGTAGGCTTCAGGAATAGCCAAGACTAACCAACCTTGTGACTGCAAAAGATGAAGATAGGGTAAGACAGGGTGGGGACAGAGAGCAGGCAGATGGCCTCAAGCTCACGTGATTACTGAATCCCTGAGTCACCTTGGAGCTGCTGCAGACAACTGTTGCTCCCCAATTAGTAGGACTGCAAAACTAATCTCTATTTATACACTCAATGAATTAAGTCTGCCCAACTGGAAGGATGGTCAGGAATGCCATGCAATGACGATATAATAAATAGAAGCAATTCACATTGCTCTGGCGAGGATACACCCCAGAAAACACTCTCTTCTAAAATAGCATTCGGGAACAAAGTCCTAGAAACTGTTATTGCCCTGGGACTTGAGTTAAAGAGCCGAAGTGCCCACTGCACAGGCTTTAGGGCCAGGGAAGTGCTACATACTTATTACCAGGCCACCTCTGCTCCTTCACGGTTAAGGATCTTTGTATTAAGATGTTTACAGGTCCCCAATGACTAAGCCGAGAAAAGAAAAATCTTGTGACTCTTGCAAAAAGCTCACAAGACTAGTGGAGGAAACGAGAAGCCGACAAAGATACTAACAAACAGCAGTGAGTTACATAACCGCGGGGCTGTTTCTCTGTGGGGTCCCCAGCCTCCACCCGCTGCTGCACCTCTTCCACCTGAGCCTGCACCTTTACTTCAGCTTCTCTTTCTAGGACACCTTAGGCTCCTATCACATTCAAGAACTCCGCCAGATCTCCTCGGAATCTCGGCTGCTGCCTTTGGGCCCCAAGCCCTCAGCTTCTCCCCTCTCCCCTTGCCATCCCCTTTCTTTTCCGGGTTTTATTTGGCAGGCACTTCAGAGAAGTGCCGGGAAGCGTGTGGAGCGAACTTACGTTGCTAAGCAACGGGCTCAACTCTTCCGCCTCCGCCTCTTCGGGCTGCCTGGCAGAGACAAACCAGCCGGGCTCAGTGTCCACGATCCCCCAGGGCGCCTCCATGCTGCTCACTGGCCGACTACCCAGTCCATCTACAAGCTACTACCCCAGCCCTCCCGTCGGGTAGTCGCGCCAAAGGCGGAGCTATGGTCCCAGCCCTTCCGGGTTCCCGTACCTCACCAGGGCCGGGAAGAAAGGAGGAATCGACGTGATCTGATGACGCTCGCCCCTCGGCGGCGAACATTGATGGTGTCATCGAGGGCCCGCCCACCCGCCGGCGACCCATTTCCGAGCTGCACCAGAGCATGAGGTGAGGGTCTGGTCTTGGAGCCAGCTGCTGGGCGACGCAGAGAAATGAGATGGTGACGTTGGTGAGATGGCGGCCGCGGTGCCCTTGATAGTTCGAAGAGGCTGAGGGTATGGTGGCGGTACGGGTCCGCTCGGGGCTGCTCTCCGCCTCGCGCTCTCTGGGCGCGGAAACGTCACGAGGTCACCCACCATCTGGTGCGGAGCCTAGGTCTGAGTACGGCGGAGTGAGGAGTGTTTCATCTTTTCAAAAGCTTTTCGATAGAGCCTTTAGCCACATTTTACATGCGGAAAGACGAGACTCACAATAAGTAATTTACCCAAGATCACACATCTGGTTAACTTCTAGACCCAGTTTGAACCCTGACTGTGAACTTTGACAGTTGCTTTACAGGGTTCCCGGGCAGGGCCCTTTTTTCTGACAATTACTTCTTCGGTATTCCAGAAGGCAAAATTAATAACTGATACTGCTACTGGGATGTGCATATAACACTTAGCAAAGTTCTCGTCCTCAAAATACTGAAACCTCTAGTTATAGGCAGGACTTGTGGCAGTAAAACATCGAAGACATTGAGATAGATTAAGAGCGCAGGCGCTGGATTTTAATCCTCGCTCAGCCACTTACCAGCAACGAGACTTCGGGTCAATTTACCTACTTCTGAGCTTTAGTTTACTCGTATACAAGATGAGAATGTGATACCACACACCTTGACAATGTGCATAAAGCATTTAGTACAACATCTGGCCCATTAAGCATCCATAAGAATATCCTTTTAAAAATTGACATTGGTAAAATCGTAAATATAGTGACCATTTCGTTTAGAGATGATCCTTTAACTTAAACTTCAGCCTTCTAATTCCAAACATATTCTGTAGAAAATTGTGGGTGGGGAGGTTTATTGACCATAGGGAGGGTGATGGATCACTAAGCCCTAGTCCTGGCAGCAGGTGGATTGAAGGTTCAAATCTTCCAGTCATCCTGTCCTAGAAAAGATAGTATACTTCTCACATACCACTAAAAGTTTTAATTATCAGCATTTAGCAGGCTATTTAAAACAGTAGTGAATTAAAATTTTTATCCTCAAGACCTATTGTGAACATGTTAAGTTAGTTTGTAACTTTATGGTATTTCTTTTAATTAATAGTTTTTTTAGGATCTTATGGAGGCCATTTGGATTCTCAAGAAGACTTCTCAAAGTGGAAAGCTGTAGAATAACTGAAGCAGAATCATTGAGTCCACTAGCTTGGGCATCACTGATACAGAAGCTTAGCAGAACACCTGGTATTTTCTTGTTGGATCAAAGAAAAAGATTCTCAACCATGCCTGAAATAGAAACAAATCAGAGAGACTCTGAATTGTTTTCACCCCCCTCTGATGTTCGAGGAATGACAGAACTTGATAGAACAGCTTTTAAAAAGACAGTCACCATCCCGGTGCTTAAAGTGAGGAAAGAAATAGTCAATAAATTGATGCGATCCCTTAAAAGGGCAGCACTGCAGCGCCCAGGCATAAAACGTGTGATTGAAGATCCAGAAGATGAAGAAAGTAGACTAATTATGTTGGATCCCTATAAAATGTTTACTGATGATTCCTTTGAGAAGGGAGAACTCAGTATTTTAAAGCAGCTGAATGTCAATCCACAGATATCTAAATATAACTTGGAACTAACTTATGAAAACTTTAAGTCAGAAGAAATCTTGAAAGCTGTGCTTCCTGAAGGTCAAGATGTGACTTCAGGGTTTAGCAGAGTTGGACATATTGCCCACCTGAACCTTCGAGATCATCAACTGCCTTACAAGCATTTAATTGGTAGGTATGTCTCAGTAATATTCACATATTAGAAAGCAATTAGCAAGTTCTAATTTTTGTTTAAAAAATTTTTTTTTAATGCTGAATTACAGAATCAGGACATTTTATTTTAATTTGAAGCTGGATCTTAAGCTACATATTCTTTCTTTTGAGGGCCATTTTGGAATACTCTTCCCAGAGTCATAGCAATCTCTAAATATCAATTCAAGCTTTTGTGTACACAATACGTAAGCATAAACTTGAATCACTTGCTTTTGTAGAACTCTTTGGCAGTTTATTATTTTGGTATACAGGACTTGTTAGTCCTTCAGGACTATGTTGAATGCTAGGTTTCGTGAGTGTTTCATAGTCAGAAGGGCAAGACACTGTTTAGTCATGCTTTCATTGATTCAGTTACCTGAGCCTCTTCTGTATGTCAGGCACCATACTTTTTTAGTGTTCCTAGCCTTTTAGAAACACTGCTGTGTATCTCTCTTACCTCTGTAGCCCAAAGTTGAAGCGTGGGTCTTTTATGCTTTGGGATAAGAAAGAACTAGAAGACTAATCAAAATCGCTCTTGTTCTTATATAAATATTTAATGTCCATGCATTCTCCAGATTAATTTTTTTTAATGTAGAGTAATTGTCAGAACTTCTGAGAATTATTTTCAGTTTTAAAATGTAGTGCTCAGTGTTTTGCATGGGTAGGATTTCAGAACTATGCTATTATGCATTTCCTTTGTTTTTACTGATGAAAGGAGCTGATAATGCATAGTGATAACGTAATAAATACTTAAGCAGATCCTTATAATTATGACCAGGTGCAAATGTCAAGTATAGGCTTTCCTATGAGTCATTGCCTATCCTAACTCAACATTCCTTTTAGCACTCTTATTTTATAAACTCTCTTTCATAAAGGGGCACTCATAGATTAAAAGTGAAATATTTTCATACAGTGGTAATTCTAAAGCTATTACTATAGACCTTCAGAATATTTTTTTTATTTCATTCATTTCAAACTAACTTCTGTACCTTAAAAATTGAGTTCTGATACCTGAAGCAGAACAAGATAAGAACAGCTATTGACAAGAGTTTATTGACATTATCATATTCAAAATCAGGTATTTAACTACCAGAGAGAAATTGGACAAATTCTGGTTGTATTTAAGCATATTTGTATTATGGAGTACTTTATACTAACTTACAGATCAAGTTATCTTTCCTTATACAATGAGATAGTGTACAGATTCTTTTTTTTTAATTTATTTTTTTATATAGCAAGTTCTTATTAGTCATCCATTTTATACACATCAGTGTATACATGTCAATCCCAATCTCCCAATTGATACCACTACCCCCACCACCCCCTGCCGCTTTCCCCCCTTGGTGTCCATACGTTTGTTCTCTACATCTGTGTCTCACTTTCTGCCCTGCAAAACGGTTCATCTGTACCATTTTTCTAGGTTCCACATATATGCATTAATATACGATATTTGTTTTTCTCTTTCTGACTTACTTCACTATGTATGACAGACTCTAGGTCCATCGACGTCTCTACAAATGACCCAATTTCATTCCTTTTTATGACAAATATTCCATTGTATATATGTACCACACCTTCTTTATCCATTTGTCTGTCGATGGGCATATAGGTTGCTTCCATGACCTGGCTACTGTAAATAGTGCTGCAATGAACATTGGGGTGCATGTGTCTTTTTGAATTGTGGTTTTTCTCTGGATATATGCCCAGTATGGTAATTCTATTTTCAGTTTTATAAGGAACCTCCATACTGTTCTCCATAGTAGCTGTATCAATTTACATTCCCACCAACAGTGCAAGAGGGTTCCCTTTTCTCCACACCCTCTCCAGCATTTGTTGTTTGTAGATTTTCGGATGATGCCCATTCTAACTGGTGTGAGGTGATACCTCATTGTACTTTTGATTTGCATTTCTCTAATAGTGATGTTGAGCAGCTGTTCATGTACTTCTTGGCCATCTGTATGTCTTCTTTGGAGAAATGTCTATTTAGGTCTTCTGCCCATTTTTGGATTGGGTTGTTTGTTTTTTTAATATTGAGCTGCATGAGCTGTTTATATATTTTGGAGATTAATCCTTTGTCCGTTGATTCGTTTGCAAATATTTTCTCCCATTCTGAGGGTTGTCTTTTCGTCTCGTTTATGGTTTCCTTTGCTGTGCAAAAGCTTTTAAATTTCATTAGGTCGCATTTGTTTATTTCTGTTTTTATTTCCATTACTCTAAGAGATGGATCAAAAAAGATCTTGCTGTGATTTATGTCAAAGAGTGTTCTTCCTATGTTTTCCTCTAAGAGTTTTATAGTGTCCGGTCTTACATTTAGGTCTCTAATCCATTTTGAGTTTATTTTTGTGTATGGTGTTAGGGAGTGTTCTAATTTCAATCTTCTACATGTAGCTGTCCAGTTTTCCCAGCGCCACTTATTGAAGAGACTGTCTTTTCTCCATTGTATATCCTTGCCTCCCTTGTCATAGATTAGTTGACCATCGGTGCACAGGTTTATCTCTGGGCTTTCTATCTTGTTCCATTGATCTATATTTCTGTTTTTGTGCCAGTACCATATTGTCTTGATTACTGTAGCTTTGTAGTATAGTCGGAAGTCAGGGAGTCTGATACCTCCAGCTCCTCTTTTTTCCCTCAAGACCGCTTTGGCTATTTGGGGTCTTTTCTGTCTCCATACAAATTTTAAGATTTTTTGTTCTAGTTCTGTAAAAAATGCCATTGGTAATTTGATAGGGATTGCATTGAATCTGTAGATTGCTTTGGGTAGTATAGTCATTTTCACAATATTAGGGTCTTATCTTTTTCCTTCATCTGGTACATAGCCCTCTGCCTTTTCATCTTGTCTATCTTTCTGTGAATGTGGTTTTTGTTCCACAGGCTGCAGGATTGTAGTTCTTGCTTCTGTTGTCTGTCTTCTGGTGGATGAGGCTATCTAAGAGGCTTCTGCAAGTTTCCTGATGGGCAGGACTTGTCGTGGGTACAACTGGCTGTTGCTCTGGTGGGCAGAGCTCAGTAAAACTTTAATCCACTTGACTGCTGATGGGTGGGGCTGGTTTCCCTCCCTGTTGGTTGTTTGGCCTGAGGTGACCCAACACTGGAGCCTACCCGGGCTCTTTGGTGGGGCTAATGGCGTACTTTGGGAGGGCTCACGCCAAGGAGTACTTCCGAGAACTTCTGCTGCCAGTGTCCTTGTCCCCACTGTGAGCCACAGCCCTCCCCCCCGCCTCTGCAGGAGACCCTCCAACACTAGCTGGTAGGTCTGGTTCAGTCTCCTATGGGGTCACTGCTCCTTCCCCTGGGTCCCAATACGCACACTACTTTGTGTGTGCCCTCCAAGAGTGGAGTCTCTCTTTCCCCTAGTCCTGTCTAAGTCCTGCAATGAAATCCCACTAGCCTTCAAAGTCTGATTCTCTAGGAATTCCTCCTCCTGTTGCCAGACCCCCAGGTGCGGAAGCCTGCCGTGGGGCTCAGAACCTTCACTCCAGTGGGTGGACTTCTGTTGTATAAGTGTTCTCTAGTCTGTGGGTCACCCACCCAGCAGTTATGGGATTTGATTTTATTGGGATTGCGCCCCTCCTACCGTCTCATTGTGGCTTCTCCTTTGTCTTTGGATGTGGCGTATCATTTTTGGTGAGTTCTAGTGTCTTTCTGTCGATGATTGTTCAGCAGTTATTTGTGATTCCAGTGTTCTCACAAGAGGGAGTGAGAGCACATCCTTCTATTCCGCCATCTTGAACCAATCAGTGTATAGGTTCTTATAAATTTTTAAAGTGCTGACAAAACTGTAGACTTTGATTATAGGGCATCAGTATACCATTGCTGGTGTACTTTATCCTTGTAGCTTTTTCTGCTCTGGCAAATATTTGACATAAAGAACAATTTAAGTAAATGGACATTTTATTTAGATAAAACTCTAAAGAATCTATGTTTCTTTTATTTGAAAACATTATTTTGCTGGTATGTGTTTCCAAAGTGGAAGTACCTGTTTCAAATACACAATCAAGCAAACATTTGGTTTGAGGCCAATGAGGACAGGCTGGTGTTTTCTGGGACCATTTGTTCCCAAAGTCCTTACATCTCTTCCTTCTGTTTTTTAACCAGTTCCCTATGGTCTACCTGTTTGCTTACTGCTGTATTGATACATTTGAGAAGACTAAGTAAAAGACATGGAAAAATATTAGGTAGAACAAAACTTCTCAAAAATTTTTTTTATAAATGTACCCACACATTTTTTGTGTGTGTTTGCATTGGGGGCTGTCAGACATTAACTTTAGTAATCTGTTGAATTTTTAGAATTGCATGCCTCTTTACACATTCTAGATGCAGGTTTTGTTTATAAACCAAAAGAAAGTATAGTTCACATCAATTTCATACTTGCAGTTTTAGCTTTTATTTTGCAACCAAACGGCAATATTTATTATGAATTCTCTGCTTTTAGGCCAAGTTATGATTGACAAAAATCCAGGAATCACCTCAGTGGTAAATAAAATTAATAACATTGATAATACTTACCGAAATTTCCAAATGGAAGTGCTATCTGGAGAGGAGAATATGATGACCAAGGTATGGAGTATTTTATTGTCTCCTAATATAGTGTATATCAAGATTAATGTTTGAAATCAGAATAGATAACAAAGATTAAGAATATATAATAAATACCCAGTATTGATGAATATGTGAGAATGTGAGCATTTACATATACTATTGATGGGAGTACAAATTTGATACAGTCAGGAAGAGTATATGGTAATATATTGCAGTTTTGAATAGATACATCCTTTGACCTAGCATTCCATTTATAGGAAGTTATCTCAAGGATATAATTGGACAAAACTGTAATGATGTACGTACTAGGTTCTGCATCATTTTTTTTTTTTTTTTTTCCTGTTTTGGTTGCACCACGTGGCATGTGGGATCTTAGTTCCCCACCAGGGATCAAACCCCCACCCCCTGTAGTGGAAGCACGGAGTGTTAACCACTGGACTGCCAGGGAAGTCCCTGCATCATTTTTATAATAATAAATAAAACACACAAAGAAATGGAAACAATCTAAATGTCATCAGTAGATAATTGATTACATTTTGGTATAACAATACAACGGAATACTTCATCATTAAAGATTATTTATATTTAGCTCCATACTTAAAATAAATTGTCCACTGACACGTTAAGTGACAAAAAATAAGTTGTAGAATAGTATATATAACGTAGTTACATTTTAACTATGATAATTTTAAGTATGTAAATATGCGTATACACCAGAACATTAACAGTGAGCATATTTTTACTTGGTATAGTTACTGGTGACCTTTGTTATCATCTGTATACTTTTCTACTGAGCACATATTTCTTTTATAAGAAAAACAAAACAAATCTATTTCAAAGAAAAAATAATTTAAAATATGTAGGAACAGATTCCTGGTATAAACCACTTCCTTATTTTCCACCCCCCAAATCCTCTGGAGTGTTGGATATAATAAACCTTTTTTAGCCCCTTAGATAATTACATGTTAACATCATGTGAAATTTTGTACCCAAGCTAAGAAATAGGTTAAACTCTCTCCATAATTTTAATAACAAAAGCCACTCTTAAAGTGTTAGTCATATCTTTCAAACAGGACTTTATAAAACTCAGGAGAGAACTTATGCAAAATAATTTTAAGATTCTGGGCCAATATTTCTCCAGAATTTAATAGTGTCAGGATATTAAAATACCATTTACTACACACTTATTTTAGGTCCTGAGCTAAATGCTTTAAATATAACAAATCCTAAGAGACCCACAAGATAATGGTTGTTGTTATTCATATTCTCTTTACGCAGATGAAATAACTAGGAATGGCTGAGCAGAGTGTTTGGAGCAAGGCTTCTGACTTGAGTCCATGCATGCATGGTCTTTCCTTGTATACCAAACCTCCACTGCCTACTACTTGTGTATAATGTATGAGGTCTGTTATGGCAAGCAAGATTTGAATATGAATCCTTTGGTAATAACAGTGCTTATCTCAGCTGACATGAAGACCTACTAAACGTTAGGCATACCCTGATTGAACATTGTGCGTGTTATTTTCTTGGTACTGACCCTTAGGGTAACAGATAGTATCATTCTTCTCATAAAGAACATCTAAAAGTTCTGAGAAACTTCTGTAATTTTATAAATGCCTTGTGATTGATTTCCTAAGTCAACTAAAGCTTGTTCTTAAGGACATACTTTATACCTAATATTTATACTGTCAAATAAATGTAAAAACTCAATATAATTTCTTTGCTCCAAACAGAATCACATTTAAGTTTAACTTTAGGAGCTCATGCAACATTTAAGTAGTATGTGTGTATATTGTGAGGTAAAAAGATTCCTAAAGTGAATCTGCTGAAAGTCATGCTTAACTAAGGGAGCGAGATATCAAAGACAGCATGATAAAACCAGAGGGATACTTAGAATCTAATTTTTTAAGCTAGAACTGTGATTCACACTAAAGAGCTTAAAAGGGGAGTAGAAAGGAGATTTCGGAAAAAGCATCCCAAGACATATTTAAGCGTTCCAAGTTATATACCTAGAAAGACTTTTAGTTGGCAGAATCATAAAGAAACATTTCCAATACTGGAACCTTAGTAATATGGCCAGAGCATCTGATGTGGTCAGGAAGAAAAAAATATGTACAAATTTGGAATTAAGGTCCATGAAGAGAGAATACAGAAGATATCTCTATCATATTTATAGAACTTAGGAACTTTCTGGCCTTTGATTCTTCATCTATTAAAATAAGGGGCTTAAGATGATGGGTGAGGTCACATTCTACAACTATAATTTTAGTTTTGTTTTCTGTTTTCTATCATGTTTATGATAATCCCCAAAGAAATGCTGCAAAGTCTTAATTTTGTTCAAAACATTGCTTCACTGTATGTATTTAGTTTATCCATGAAAACTCAGATTTGGGAAAGGAGAAAGTAGGGGAATAATTTGTTCTATACACTGGCTCTATTTATAGACATGAAACCTGCAAAGTCCAAGTAACTGTCTGAAAACATAGTAAAATACCTCCAAATTCAATGACATATGACACATCTATCGTGACTCCCCCTGACAAACTGAAAACTAAGGAGGGAAGCTTGCTTGCTGTGTGGAAGTGCTGTCTGCAACTTAGCTACCCACCATGAAGATATGTGTAGTGTGTTCTTTCAAAGTATAGGGTATTTTTCTATCAGGTGACAGGAGAGAGTATAATTAAGCCAGTCAATTGGCCTATCTGAAAAATTCCTAGTGTGATTGGAGAACCACTTTATAGCCCTTTAGGATGAGATAAAGAACCATTTGGCTTTGAAGAGATAACTTTTCTCATGAAAACTTCTAATGCAAGATATTAAGTGGCCTCAAGTATAGCATAAACACCAGAATTCTAATTAAAATGCCTTTAAATGCACTGCTGTTTTGCTCTTAATAATACTAAATTTAAATGTGTGTATGTCTGTGAGTGCATCCATCCGATATCAGTGACTAGAACTTAAGACTAAGCAGTTTAACCAAAAGCATAATACCTTTTTCAGGTTCGAGAGAACAACTACACTTATGAATTTGATTTTTCAAAAGTCTATTGGAATCCTCGTCTCTCCACAGAACACAGCCGTATCACAGAACTTCTCAAACCTGGGGATGTCCTATTTGATGTTTTTGCTGGGGTTGGGCCCTTTGCCATTCCAGTAGCAAAGAAAAACTGCACTGTATTTGCCAATGATCTCAATCCTGAATCCCATAAATGGTTACTACACAATTGTAAATTAAATAAAGTGGACCAAAAGGTGAAAGTCTTTAACTTGGATGGGAAAGACTTCCTCCAAGGACCAGTCAGAGAAGAATTAATGCAGCAGCTGGGACCACTGTCAAAAGAAAGAAAACACGCTGTGCACATTGTCATGAACTTGCCAGCAAAGGCTATTGAGTTTCTCAGTGCTTTCAAATCACTCTTAGATGGACAGCCATGCGGCAGTGAGCTTTTTCCCATTGTGCACTGTTACAGCTTTTCCAAAGATGCTAATCCCGCTAAGGATGTTCAGCAACGAGCTGGAACTGTGTTAGGCATCTCCTTGGAGGCATGCAGTTCAGTTCACCTAGTAAGAAATGTGGCCCCTAACAAGGAAATGTTATGCATCACTTTTCGGATTCCTGCTGCTATACTTTACAAGAACCAGACCCTAAATGGAGGTGAGCAATTTCTGGGAAATTAAATGTAAGCTGTAATACTTTTCATATAACTTTCTGGGGCTACATATATATTTTATATTATTTTTTAAACTTGGAAATAGGTTAAACTCATTCTAGTTAGATATTTCAGTTCAAGACCCCTTGCCATCCAATTGTGACTACTTTCTCACAATTTTACAAATTTTAGTATGATTTACTGTTCAGTCTAGTAGAAGTCTACTTCATTAAACTAATAAATCCGCAGGAATGTTACTCTTTCATGTGTAAGTTAATTAGATTAAAAATCTGTAAAATGCCTGTATTACTTGCTTTTTAAAAGTATTTTCAAATGTTAAGTATCTTACCTAATATAGATTTTCTGGATTTGTTACAGACAATCATGAAGATCCACCTATTAAACGCCAGAGGACAGATAAAGACTTTTAGGAAGAAAAAACACAAATTGCTTCAATCACTTAATTGGAAATATTTTCTCCAGCTCCCCACTAGACGTTTATGTAGTGAAATATCATTTGTATGATTTCTATATTTTAGCATTCAGTTACTTTAGTATTGAACCCTTATATTTTGCCCTAGCTGTCTTATAAATTGGGGATTATCAAATTAAAATTTAAATAAGTCTACTAAATACATTTTTATGTTATAATTTTATCATCAAATATATCTAATATTTTATTAGATAAATATGTTTAAATATTGTCTTTCTCTTGGGAAAATAGTTTCTGAAGGTAGGATAATTGCATGCTAACTAGGAAAGAACTAATCATTTTACAGTTATCCTTAGTTGAAGAGTGTAGCTAAATTTTATATAAGTACTCCTACACTATTACTATAAAAGTACTAACAAATGAGATTATTTAGATCAGAGATAGGCAGACTATGTCCAGCAGGCCAAATCTGGTCCACCACCTGTTGTTGTATGGCAAGTGACCTGAGAATGGTTCTTACATTTTTAAATGGTTGAAAAAGAATCAAAAGAATAATATTTTGTGACATGAAAATTATATGAAATTTGAATTTCAGTGTCCATAAATAAAGTTTTATTAGAACACACCATACTCATTTGTTTACATACTGGCTATGGCTGCCCTCATGGTATAACAGCAGAGTTGAGTAGTTGCAACACAGATGGGATATGATTCTCATCACTTCATACTGCAGCTCAGCACACTACAAATCACAGTGACACAGTTATAACTCAACATTTTGAGTGCCATGTGTATTGCCAAGCTATAACATTTTACTTTACTGTTACCAGTATGTATCCCTCATTCCAAAACAAGAAAAGTGGCCATTCATGCTGTGCTTTTAAGGCACAGTAGAGTGTGAATTTTTTTGCCATTGAATTAGATGACAAAGCATCCATACCTGAGCTGAAGTACAATATACTTTGACATTTCTCAAAGAAGTACTCATCGCAGTATTTCCAACTCACAGGCAAGCAACTGTCAGGAAAATTAGGTATTTAAACTGGAAATTCATGGCAGAATTTCTTCACAAAATGCAAGTGAGGCTACAACCAAAGTACGTCTCCAAGTGACTCTTGTTAAACCAAGCAAGGAAAACCATTTACTGTCGGTGAGTTAATTGTGTTTGAAAGCAGCAGTCTAAGAAATGTGTCTGGAGAAAGCAAACTTGTCTAGGACTATTGGCCCTTTGGCAAGGACAGTTGCTCAGAGTTGAGAACATTGGGAGCACCGTCAATAGTCAGAAAGGTAATCAGTCCAAGTAGTTCTTTACTCTTGATGAGTCGATAGACATTACAAATACTGCTCAGTTCTTGTTTATTTGAGGCGTCAATTCTGCCTTTGAAGTTACTGAAGAATTAGCCTCTATGAATACTCTGCACAGAACAACTACTGGTGAATACTTTCAAAGAAACTGAGAAAACTAATTCTGTAAAACCTGAAGTAGAATCTGATGTGTTATAACTGACGATGGTTAAAAAGAAAAGTGCGAGGTAGAAAAAGCTCTAGTTGGAAAAATTTACAAAGCTTATGAAAATGCACGGTGTTTAAAACCTATCGTTATTCACTATATTATTCACCAGCAAGTACATTGCAACAAATATTTGAATCTGTCATGTGTTAGTGAACCAGTAATGTCAATGATAAACTTCATTTGCTTTCATGGACTTTAACCATCCTCAGAGTCCTTGAATTTTGTCAGAAATTGAAGCTGAATTTCTTCAGCTTAACCTAAGTTTTATTTGCTTAGCAATTGTAAGGTATGACTGCAATTTTTGGGGGTCATGGACAAGACTGAAATTTTTCTTAAGAAGAATCAACCTTAAACACTTCTAAAATACTGAGTGTCTTTGGAAATTAGTTTTTGCTAAATACTTGATAATATTTCTCAAAGATATCAACCTACAGTTACAAGGCAAACATAACTTTAATGTGAAACATACTGCAGTAGTCTGAAATGACTACAACTGTACATTTCTCATGCTATCAAAAATTAAGAAACAAGATTTTCATTCTCATAAATTAGCAGTGGATATATTTTCTGAGTTCAGCATTCTTGGAACCTTGGTGCAAATGCAAAGGATATTTCAAAATCCATTTAACTACAATTGAACTTCCATCTGATCTTCAATTGGAAGTGATTAATGTGTTATTGTAATGACATGCTAAAAGGCAAATACCAAGGGATTAAGAATCTCATAGTTTTACAAATGCCTTCCAAGTGATGTATATGTTCAGTTAAAATCACATGTTCTAGAATTTGGCAGTATCTGTCTGAAAAGACTTTTTTAAAGATGAAATGTGTAAAATCTCATTACATATAACCATCAACATGTGATCAATTAAAATTCATTTTGATGATAGGAACACTTAGAACCCCAATCAAAGGAAATGTAATTCTCCAAAAAGCCCTACAAAAAATGTACTCAATTGTATTTTCAAGTCTGTTAATTTAAAAAATTGTGCCAATTTATTGTATCTCTTGTATCTACATAATGGCCTCAGTTCTGTCTCTTGGCCCACAAAGCCTAAAATATTTACTCTCTGGTCCTACAGAAAAAGTTTGAGGACCCCTAATCTAAGTCATTAATTACAAACTCAAAAGCCTTCAGAAGCTAGGTAATATAAATAGATGACGGCAATAAATGGTAAGAAGTATAGGGAAGTAATGAATTGGAGCTTCTATTCCTCATCGAAGGACACTTAAAAGGGTTTTGGAGTTCAACCCAACCTATCCTATGCAAAACCTTGAGGGCTAATTCAGCCAGGGATTGCTAGTTTGGGACTTCTAATTTTCTTCCTCTCCCTCCCCTCCAAGTGTATGTAGGTCAAGGGTCAGCAAACTTTCTGTAAAGGGCCATTTAATATTTTAGGCTTTCTAAGCTATAAGGTCTCTGCTGCCTCTCAACTGCCATAGTAGTCCAAAAGCAGCCATAGACAATACATAAACACATATTCCAAAAAAAAACTATGAACACTGAAATTTTAATTTCATATGCTTTTCACATGTTAAAAAGTATATTATTCCTTTGGCTTTTTCCAACCTTAAAAATATACCAACCTTAACTCATGGAGCAGACAAAAAAAGGAAGCCCCTGGATTTCGCCAGGGGTCTACAGTTTTCCTTCTCCCTATCTAGGTGAAGATAATTAATTTGCAAGTAGGCATAAGAACTTTTTTCCTAGTACTGTATTGATACATCCATGTGCTAGGCTATACATATTAAGTGTGGGTGCAAATGATGTTCTTATTCATATGTAAAGTGGTAAGATCCATTTAGTCACCCCTTAATTAGAAAAAATATGCAGTATATAATTGTAAAGAAAACAGAATTCCTGGGGCTTCCCTGGTGGCGCAGTGGTTGAGTCTGCCTGCCGATGCTGGGGACACGGGTTCGTGTCCTGGTCCGGGAAGATCCCACATGCTGCGGAGCGGCTGGGCCCGTGAGCCGTGGCCGCTGAGCCTGTGCTCCGCAACGGGAAAAAAAAAAAAAGAAAACAATTCTTTAAATGCTTCTATTAACACACTTTAACCTCTCCTCCTTTTTCCCTCAGAGTGGATAAGTGAACATGTGATTATTTCATTATTTAAATTTGGCTCATCCTGAACTTTTTGATGGGATACCTAGTAACTGAACTCTTGGTTAATCCACTAGAAAATGACAGCTAGAGCACTCATTAGGTAGACTTTTTTAATTTTGTTAACTTTTTGACAAGTTTTCTGCCACCTTAATTAGATTTTGAAATGATTATTCCAAACCACCTGCTGACAGCCTAAAGGTAACTTCTAAGAGAAGCTTAACTCAAATATTTATTGAAAGAAATTAAGGAATACTAAATAATAATGCATCCTAATTACCAAGTAAATGTATTCAATCCATTAATATCTGCATAAAAGGGAGTGCAGTTAGCAGTCCAATCATGTTCTACATAATGAATTCCTCAGGACTTCTCTCAAGGATATCAACACCATTATTTAGTTGATGTCACTTATATCCCATATAAGAACTAGATACTTGATCTGTAAAATTTCCTGGAAGTCTTAAGAAGTTTGACTACTCAGATTTGGTTTTGCACAGCTGTTGTTTATAAGTTTGACAGTTTGACAGTTATCTCTAGAACATGGACTCTGCAGTTTAACCACTTGAGTTCAAATCCAAACTCTTCTCCTTTTAAGATGTATTGACCTTTGGCAGGTTGCTGAACCTCTCCATGCCTTAGCATCTCCACCTGTTAAAATGGGGAAATAATATTAGCACTGTTAGAAGGATTAGACAATTCAAAGCATGAAGCACAGTGCTTGGCATATAGGTTAATGCTCAGTAGTTGTTTCTGTGCTAGTGTTATAAAATATTAAAAGACTTATTAAATTCATGTAGATGAAAAGACTTGTACAGCCTTTTGTCTCTGAGAGAGGAAATCACTGGGAGGATTGGGGATAATTTCATCAATGTAGAATATTTGTTATTTAGTGAATTGTTGCCATTAGGTTATCTTTCACCATTCCCTTTGATCTAATAGGGTCAGTTAACTTCTAAACCCAGCCTATTGAACAAAGTATGGCCATAGTAAGGGCAAAATAATTACAAACATATCTAGGTGGTGGAATTTAACTGATTTGCCAAATCAGGTGCAGGCAATTTCCACAATAATAAGGTAGGCTCAAAAAAAAGTTTTGAAAGCCTTTGAAATGTTTTGTTAATAATTAGTTCCTTCCATTTAAATACATCATACAAGGTACTGAGAATAAATAATAGTGTTTCTTTTTTAAAGACTGGATACCTTACTTTGGCAGCTGAGTACAGAAAATCTCTAACCACAAGTCCAACGTTCTCACTATTCTTTGAACAGATTTATGTATTGTACTTAAAATGCTAGTCCTCTATTGGGGAAAACTAATAGATATGAGAAATAGGATGCAGACTAGTAGAGTTATAGATAGAATTAGACTTGGATAAAAAACTTTTGTTCTAATTTTGGCTTTTACTAACTTGTGTATATGATCTTGGCCTACTCAATTATTCAATGCCTTGGTTTTCTCAGTTATCAAAGATAGTTAGAAGTGTTATAAAGATGAAGGTGTACTCCTGAAATTAATACCTACTTAGTCAAATAAGATGGAGCTGTTACATATGGATATTCCACCCTAATATAACCCACAAATCTTGTTTCACATAACTTTCCACTCTAACAACTGTTGTAATGGAGATTTAATAAAAAATCCTTTAATTTCCTTGGGAAACGATGTCCCATACCCAGTTGTCTAGGTAACAGACTCATACAAGGTTGAGATGCTACAAATATATATCCTGTCCCCATGCAAACTCTTTAAGCAACATTCTGGGTATACGAAACGCCTTTGAAGTTTCAACAGAAACTGTACCAGAGTGTGCAATTTACTCATAGGGAAATTTCATTTGAAATATATTCATTCCAGTCTCCAAGGTTTCATCATAAAATGAGCGCACATTGAGGTGAAAGGTGCCTTTGAAGTATTAAATTTTATTAACTTACTTCTTTGAATTTGTCATGAAAGCAGGTTAGTACTCTGGTTTAGCCTAAGCAAGGCTCACAGCTGGGAACTATAACACATTGATCAAGGTTCGTCTCACTTTCCACTGCTCAGAACAGGCACTGAGTCCTTAATGTTGAGAGACTGACGTTATCACAGGTCAAGTTTTACTTGCCACAACCTGTTGGTAGAAGGAAATATATCCACTTGTCTGGACTAGTATTAAGAAGACATTGGGGAAAAAATGGAACATTTTATGAGAAGAAATAACAGACTCGGATATTAACACTAAGTGTCGTATTCAAAATGGCATTTTTAATGTGTGTTCAAGTAAAACACTGTAATAAGAGAAAAACCACAAAACAGTATAAAGTCTAGCTTTATTTTTTAAAGGATTTTACAAGTCTATCAGCCTCAAACATACACAGGTGAATTATTCATAGCTTCCATTAGATGAGTTTTAACAGCTTCAATCCCTCTCAGAAAATATAAGTAAAAAATAAATCTTTTTCACAAATATTTATCCACTATATTACTCAGCTTAGTTCTGAAATTTGCTCTCTATAAATACTTTAACACAGCTGCTAGTGGTAGTACTGTTGCTGTACAGCTGCACATGGCTATAATTTTACAAGTCTGCTTTACTTGTGCTAGCTTCCTGGTTCGGCTCCAGGGTCCAAATAGAGGAGAAATAAAGGTTAACTGGGCTGCCAGAAAAGCCCACTGAATGCATCCTGTAGTGCTCTGTGACAAGCCAGAGAAGAAGTATAGCCTCCAGCAAGGTCCTGTGGAGAGGCAGCTCTGACATGGTTTAAATACCTAAAACAAAACAAAAAGTGTACCATTGATATAGAAAGCACATATAAATTGGTAACACTTTAAAAAGCAATAGTAAAACTGATTCAAATGTTAAAGAAGAATTCTAAGGCTGAAATGTTCAGACTTTATAAATGCATTATTTCCTTTTAAAAGGAAACATACCAACTCTAAATTATAAAGCGAATTACATTAAGATCTAAAAACAGCTCTGAAGGAGGTTTCAGAAATAATACTTGTTTTTAAAATGTTCCCTATTCCCAATTTTCAGAACTAATCTATTTTGCTGGCTCTTGTTCGGGTACCTAACTGCCGCTCTCCTTCCTGGCATACTCTTAATAAATAAATGCACCATAATACTATTGTATTACTAAAATTTTACATAAATATGTTCTGAAGAAAATACGTAAACAAGTGATAAAGGGGAGAGAACACACTAGTTACTTCAAAATTACTTCAATATTACAAAAATATATTGTCTCCCTCCTTACAGGAAAGGAAACCTTAGAAAATTACATCCAAAACTGAGCTTGGGTTCAAAAGAATGTCCCAATTAGTAAATACAGAAGAGTCTTTTGAGTCAATCTCAAAAGGCTGTAACAGACACTATTATTCTTCAATTACACACGTTACTTAGCAATTAAAACTTTCTACCTTGATAAAGGTACACAAACAGCCCTAAAAAATGGGATAATCCTGGCCAAAGAGGGACAACTTCTTAGCATGACTACCAGCACTGTCAGAAAACAAGTATGTCCAGCTTTGCTTTAATGCCTAGTTTAAGAAACCACATTGTTTCTTCAGGCCTCAGGAAGTAAAGGAGCTGCATCCACCTAAGAATTACAGGTATAGCAAATGAATAAATCAGGTACCAGAACATTTTAATAACTTGGAAACTTTTCTATTCATTCATTCAGACTTCCTGTGTGTCAAAGTCTTGATGCATGAGCGACTTATTATTTCTAACATAATAACAAGTCTGTTTTTCATTTGTATCCATGTTTAATAAGCTTGTGTGATTAAAAAATATATGGCAATACAAGAGGCCAAATAGAAAAAGTGGTCAAAGTAAGACACAGCATAAGCTCCTGCAATTGGCTATAATTTATTCACACTGCCACAAATCAAGGTGTTAATTCTTTGCTTCTCTGCCAAGGGTGAAAGGGGAAAGTGAAAGGAGAAAGGAAATGAATATTTATTGAGCAACAATCTCCAAACTTTTTTGATAGTATATTTATAGCAGTAAAACTATTTGAGTGTGCAGCTCTAAAACTTGTATACTTGTTCATAAATTACATATTTATATATTATATACTATTACATAGTATATATACATAATATATTAATATAGTAAGTATATTATAAAATATATATAATATATAATTTGAAACATTTAAAGGATGAAACTAAAATGTTTAAATAAAAGTTCTAATATTTTCTCCCTACACCCCATCTTACATATCCTGGTGGGATGCATCTCACTTTGGAGACTACTGTTATTAAACAGTTGTTGTCAAACTCTTAATAAAACCTTGGGTATCACGGGATTTAAATAGGGATTCACCAAACCTAATACATGGCCACAAAGGTATCTGTTTATTACCTCCCAGGATAAAATAAAATGTCCACTGTTAAGACTATGATGCATGAGAAATGAGGTAAGTGTTAAATCACCTCAGAAAGTCTAAAAATTAACCTGGAACAGCATAAAATCAATTTCTCTTCATTGAGAATTCAGTAACTATCACACAAATAAGTAATATTTTTACAGGTATTTTGAAAATGAAAATGTTCCATTCCTGACACAAGTTTCCAGCTAAGTTTTATCCACACCCCAGATAGCGTTGTATCACCCTTTTCTCTTTCCTCAGACCCTCAAAAGCACAGTCTTAGCTCCAATGGCTCTTTACTCATGGCAAAATTCAAGTACCACAGTAGAATGTGTCAACCTTACAAAACCAACTATCATAAATGAGAACTGGTTTTCATAACTGAATACAAACCACTGTGCAACTAGCTGTTTCAATTCATCACATTTTGGTATAACTTGCTTCTGGGAAAGTTGAGTCATACCATCTCTGGCTTGGCAATTCAAGCATAAACTTGCAGTGTACATACAACTTTTTATATGTTATCCTGAGAAACCTGAAACAGCTGCACTGCTGGCAGGAAAACATAGGACCACCAGTAACATATCCAAAACAGTTGCATCTTTTAATTTATGACTGTGCAGTGTTTCCATAAAGAGTATATAAAACAGTTCAACTTTTTATAGGTAAAATGTAATAAACAGTCATACTTATTGATGTCATAAATGTGTTTTTAAAAGTTTATTTAAAATGATTCATTAGTGTTTGAAAACAGTATTTCTTGAATACAGTCATAATCTAGAGCAATGAGCAAATATTTTAAAATTTGAGTTATTAATGCTAATTTGTAGATTCTCACTGCCAACATCAAGTCCATTAAAATTTCTTTGCATAGCATTGAAAAAAATGCATTTCCTTTCTAGCAATCACTTACATTAAACATATTTGTAAGTATGATTCTTTAAAGACCTGCTTATTTACATTACTGTTTTTGATCTCTAGGGCTGCACAAAACAGTTATTATTAAATATTTCAACCTATTTTCACCATGGCAATCTACATTAATTTCAATTTTAAAAAATAAAACAGGTCATTCTTGTTATTCAACTGTGGGCTTTTATTTTCTAAGTGTCTTAACGTTCTTAAACCCTTTAATTATTGTGGTATACCAAAGTATTTTGAAGGATCTGCAACACTGAAACCACACAATGAGAATTTAGTGTTTTGCCTACTTTTTCACATTAATCCACATCTGTGTTGATTTAATTCTTTCATGACCATTACAAGTACATCACTGAATAGGATTCCTGGGGTTTCTGGCAGAGGTCAGTATCATTTCATGTACACCTTTATACAACAGAATAAGGAAGAAGTCTTAGCCAAATTTATTTCCAAAAGTCAAGCTCAGTTGGATTTTGGAGCCTGGAGGTAATTGCTCTGACTATTTAGCCAATCCCAGGACAGTATTTCTGTTTTTCATGGGTTTATTTTAAATACCTGTAAATCTTACAAGCAGAAACCAGGAAAGAAAAAAAAGAGGTTTGCTTATTTTGGTACCTCTACCTTATTTTTACTGAAAGCAGACTAAACTCAAAGCTTTAAAAATCATACCTTTGATTATTTTCTTAAATAAGGCTAAAAAAAAGAGTATGTTTTCAAAAGCATGTCTAAGATAATTCCTGTACAAAGGGCATCTTATGCCCTAATTTATACTACGTCTAAAGGTGCCTTCCTTTGCCATTACCCATCAAAATCTCTTTCAAGCATACTTTGGAGAAGGAGGAGGAAAAGGAGGGAATGGATCCTGAGAGGGGAGTAAAGGATTAAGCATAAGAAAACCACACTTGAAAGCCTGTTCCTGAACTTTGATTTCCTACACTGTCATTTTCTTCTGTTACATTTAGCAGCTTTTGCTCCCAAAGAAGGTGGTATAATTTACACTTAGCTTCAGAAAGACTTCATTTTCTCAGTTCTTTAACATAAGAGAGTTCCTCTGAAATTACTCTTTTACTATTTCCCTTCCTTTAAAAGCCCTATATTGACCATATGGCTGAAGTTTTGGACTCAGCTCATTTTAGTGCTATGTAACAATTCTTTGAGTTCTCAGCTAGGGGCAGAGGGCAGGGGTTGTCACTCAGAACCAAGAGGCAGCACTCTTTCCCTCCAGTCATAACCTCCTCATGAAAACCCTTGAAATGCTTTTGGCTCCAGAGAATCAAAGAATCTCAGAAGTTAAACTGAAATCAAAATGTGAAGTTCATATTAGTTTCCTCCACCTCAAATTACCAGGCCCTATGGAGAGTTTAAAAATTAAAAAAAGTCCAACTTTTTAACTCCATTGAGTTGTAAAGTTGGACTGGTTCAAACTAAGAAAGGGAATGAACTCTAGAGACTAAGACTTTCTTTTTACAAGGTGGCCCATTTTTTAAAGTCTGCATTTAAAGCCATCATGCATTGAAAAGATCAGTTCCAAGTAGTTCTGCCTCCCAGCCTGCAAAATTCAAATCTAAGTACCATTAAGAGAGATCAGCTAACACGTCTCAGCTGTCAAGACCAAGAGCTCTTATAAGAAATTCAGCCAAAGCTATAAAAGATTTCCCTTAACAGCCTGAAGTCTATCTCAAGGTTTAAAAACAATCAGAGCAGTGATGTGCTCAGACAATTATCACTAAAATGCAGAAGCATTCTAAAAAACTGAGGTTAGTGCTCAGGTGTCCTAATCCAATCACAGTGTCAGAAAAACAGATAAACCGTCTACATAGAGAAATTGATAACCATATATTCTAACATAAATGAGGAAAGCACTACAAGTCAGAATTACTGTCCATAATTCTGAGGGCAGTTTGGTCATAAAAATACATGGCTTCATGAACTGCAACCAAAACTATAACAAATTCCACTAACATGATGCTACTCTTCACTTTATTATCTAGCCAGCAACTTGAATAAACTACTTATTAAAGCTGATTTCAGACTTACACTAACATAATTGGTAATCAAATGATCAATTATTCCAGACATTTAGACCATCTGAACAACAAAGCTCAGATTTGGAAATTAAAAGCCACATTGCTCCAAAGTAAGAGATAATTACAGATTGCTCAGATAAGTCTTTCTGAATTATAACTGAAGCAAACTGTACAATTTATTACTATCAAAGAACACACCAGGAATTTTAGGTCAAGATAGCTATTACTGAAAGTTAATGTAACTACATAGTGAAAGGAATACTTTCTTGATTTGAGTGTGAATTACTGAACACATAGACGACATAGCCCATTCTGGTTTGCCTAATGTAATGTTTTACTATGAATTCCATCCTAGTAACAGATGTATGCCGGAAGTTTCATCACATCTTTATAAAGGAAGAATGAGTAATTTTTCCCCAAGTGTGGGACAGGTAAAATGCAAACATTCATAGGTATGCAGCTCATTCATTTTTCAAAAAATTACTCAGTGTCTACTATTTGCCAGGTATTGAAGGAACTCTCAGAATAAAACAGACAGAAAAGACTCCATGCTCTCATGGAACCTGTAATTCAGTAGGGGAAAAAAACAAAAAGATGTTAATAAATATCATGAAAGAGAAAGTCAGGGCTCTATGGGTGTGGATAAAAAGGGAAACCAATGTGAACAAGTTTAGAAAAGGCCTTCCTAAGGAAATGACAGTTAAGCTTAGATCCAAAGGATGAGGAAACAGCGCATACTGAGAATACAGGGAAAGGGTCACTCCAGCTCAGGATGAGGCTAGTGATACAGGCAGAAAGTATCCAAAAGAAGGCCTTATAGGAATGTTAAAAACTTCAAATTTTATTCAAAGGGCAATGGGAAGCAACTAAAAATTTGTCAGGAACCTGGTAATTTAAATAGGCTAGTTTGGCTGCACAGTGGATTAGAGAAGCAGAAGTTGATTATAGAGACACTCCATATGAGAATGTTTCTCTATTCCAGGTTTGAGACAATGGTTCCTGGATTAGGGTGGTGGCAGTGGAAATAAAGTACTAGTTCAAGAGATATTTAAGGACCAACTGAATATGGGGGAAGGGGAAGGGAAGGAGGAAGTATTGTCAAGCTCAACTTCCAGCTACCTAGTCAGGTATAACAGAAAAGATGCCCTCACAGAGATAATGGAAAACTGGAGGAGGAGAAGCAAATTGGGGTGGGACAAGAGAAAAGGGAAAGATCATGAATTTAATTTTGGACTTGAGTCTGAAGCGCTTATATAAGAATACATGAGTTGAGATGCAGAATGGTAGCTGGATATATGCACCAAGTGCTAAGAATAAAATTATGGAATGAACGTAATTGGGGAGTTACCAGTATTTAGATGGTATCTGAAACCATAAGTGTAGATGCTTAATATTTAGGGAGAGGAGACAGAATGAGAAGAGAGAAAGGACTAAGGCAGAGACCTAGAGAACGACAACGTATAATCGTATGACAAAAGAAGCTGTGGTGGTTAATTTTATGCATCAACATAAAATTATATTGAATAAGCCACAGGACACCCAGATATCTGGTTTATCATTACCCTGTGTGTGTATCTGAGTGTCGGTGAGGGTGTTTCTGGAAGAGATTAGCATTTGAATTGATGAACTAAGTAAAGCAGATGGCCTTCCCCAGTGTGGGTGGGTATTATCTAATATGTTGAGAACCTGAGATTAACAAAAAGGTGGAAGAAAGTTTAATTCACTTTGCCTGACTCTTTAAGCTGGAACACCAATCTTCTCTTGTCCTTGGTGCTCCAGACTGGCATCTAGACTTGGACTAGCATCTATACCGTTGGTTCTGTCTCAGGCCTTTGAAATGCACCACTGATTTTCCCAGCTCTCCAGCTTATAGATAGCAGATCATGGGACTTTTCAGCCTCCATAACTGTGTGAGCCAATACCTTATAATTTCCTTCCTTCCTTCCTTCCTTGCCTTCCTCTCACCCTCCCTCCCTCCCCTTCCTTCCTTCCCTCCCTTCCTCCCTTCCCTCCTTTCCTCCATCTCTCCCCTTCCTTCCCTCCCTTCCTCTATTTCTCCTAATGGTTCTGTTTCTCGGGACAATCCTAACACATAAGTTAAGATATTTTAAAGTGAAGGGTGTATTCAGGTATGGTAAATGCTGCCGTCCCCTGCCAATACCTCATACACTCTCTTCCCCTGGACTTGCACAGGAGGTAGATGCAAGGGAGGTATAAGCCACTTGGAAAAGAGTTAGAACCTGCTACTTGTGCCTCTCCCGTTCTTGTAATTTTAGGGTGGTAATAATAGCAGACAGGGACAGAAAACCTACTAGATTTCTCCATCGAGGGGCTCCAAGGGGCCTATTCCTAGTATTGGGTGGGCCAAAAAGTTCGTTCGGGTTTTCTGTAACATGTTATGGAAAAACCTGAATGAACTTTTTGGCCAACCCAATACTTATAGCAGTAGTGTTTCTTACAGCAAAAGAACAAAAGAAAACCCAAGCGTCCATTGACAGGAGAATGGACAAATTATTATTACTTATACAGTAGAATATTATACAGCAGTAAAAACAAAGGAGCTACAGCTACATGCATGCATGTATTAACATTAGGGAATCTCACAAACAATGCTGAGAAAACCAAAACTACAAACAAGTTACAGAAAATATGCAGAGCATGGTCCATTTATATAAAGTTCTAAACATGCAAAACTAAATACAGAATGAATATATATGATCAAACTGTAAAGAAAAGCAAGGAAATGATAATCACCATATTCAGGGTGAGTGAATCTCTGATGTTAGGTGGAACCACAGTAGGGGTAAGAGAAACGCACACAGGTAGTTTCAACAGCATTGGTTATGCTCCATCTCATACGTTAATAAGTAGAATTCAAAATACAGGACTTGAAGGAGTAGAGGAGGGAGAAGCAATGAGAATGGAAACAATTTAGTAACTGTTTTATTATTACTCTTTATAAAGTACATATACTATATATTTTCTATGTATGAAATATTTCATTAAAAAAAGAGTAGTGCACAAAATATAATCACCACCACAGCTGCCATTAATCCAGTCAACAATCTGCATGGAAACACTGAACCATTCCTAGCTGACCTTGATTTCACCAAATATTACTACTTATAGCTACTTTGATTCCATTTGTAATAATTCATGTTAATTATAATAATTCATTTTAAAGTATATTTAATACTAAAACATGTTACATTCATATTGTTCTTTCTACTGTTTTAGTAGACTCCCTCCTGGTTTCCATGCAAAGTCAATAACTAATTTAAGATGAGAGAAGTTAGTAAAATCAGATTTATCAGCAAAGAACCCTTTGAAGATTACACATCTAAACAGAAGGCCTAAGTACTGATCAGTGGTTAAAAAGCTGATCTACTAAAGCAGCAAAAACAAAGTGATGGATGAAATCAGTTAAGTGGTCAATGAAGCCTCAGCCAAAGCCCTGATAAACTGGAATTTTTTCCTACGATAATGCTGCAAATTTCTATTTCTTTATTAGCATGAAACATACTGAGCTCTCTGGGGCTAGTAATAAGGCTAAGAGCCTAGATGGAGAAACCAAATTCAATTCCTCTCTCCATTCAATGGTAGTTGGGTAAGTACCCTGTTAAGGTTGAAGAAGGAAAACTCTCCCCCTTGGCATGGTCTCCTAGTGACTACAGACTCTAAATTAAATATACACCACCCCAGTCTTCTCCCCTGTACCATTTCCCCCTTTGTCCCTGTACCACATAAATATATAAAGACATAATGGTTTAGTAGAAAGGACAAAGATTTTAGAAACAGATACATTTGGGTTTGAATCCCTCCTTGGACAATTACTAACATTATGATTTAGAAAGTTCTTTTATTTTTCAAACTTCAGGATTTTTTTCTGTAAAAGGGAGATAATAATACCTCATACTATTTTTTAGAAGATTAAATAAAAAATATACAAGTATAGCATATGGCACAGAAGAGACATTTGATAAAGCATAGTGTCCCTGTCCAAACTACATGTTCTCTCTCTCTTTTTTAAACATCTTTATCAGAGTATAATTGCTTTACAATGGTGTGTTAGTTTCTGCTTTAAAACAAAGTGAATCAGGTATACATATACATATATCCCCATATCTCCTCCCTCTTGTGTCTCCCTCCCAATCCCACCCCTCTAGGTGGTCACAAAGCACCAAGCTGATCTCCCTGTACATATTCTCTTTGACACTATTAATACAAAGTATGCTTTCATAAGGAATAGGCTTTTCATAGCCCAAATTTCCAAAGTCCTTTACCTTTTACTAATTAGTATGTACTTCTCCTTTCCAACTCTGTGACCTTCATCTACTCCCACATCTATTCCAACAATAATGTTGCCCTCTCTCTTCCCCCTTTCCTTATACCCCAATTATGAAGATCCGAGTGAAGGTTTCATTTTTGTTTTTTTTAATTAGACAAATTAGAGTACTGCTTGTTAATCTTTTATCACAGGGTAACAGAGTATCCCAATACCTACATGTTAAATGTGGGAAAAATTTACATACATACATATACAACATATATAATACATTTATATATTCACAAACATATATGTGCAGATCTATACTTCATAAATCCTATGCACACCCTAGTATATTTTATTTCAAAAGTTAAATTGCGGGCTTCCCTGGTGGAGCAGTGGTTGAGAGTCCGCCTGCCGATGCAGGGGACATGGGTTCGTGCCCCGGTCCGGGAAGATCCCACATGCCGCGAAGCAGCTAGGCCCGTGAGCCAGGGCCGCTGAGCCTGTGCATCCGGAGCCTGTGCTCCTTAACGGGAGAGGCCACAACAGTGAGAGGCCCGCGTACGGCAAAAAATAAAAAAAGTTAAATTGCTACATTATTTCCACTCTCACTACCTTATCTTCCTCTTATTCTTCATATTCTGTGTTTTAACTCCCACTCCTATGAACTGACCCTTTCTCTGTCCTTGTCCTCCTCAACATCTTCCACTCTCTCTACATCTGGAGACAGCCTCCAGCTGTGAAATGGTCTTAGCCTATGGCTTCCATTAAAATGCCTATAATTTGGACCATACTCCTAACTGCTTTGACACGATTCCCCAAATTTCTCTTCTTCCACCTGCTTCCTAATTTACTAGTTTTCTTTTCGGTGGATTCATTCACCACCACCTTCATTCACTACCTCTGTTCTACTAAACCCTATAACGCTATCCTTTGCCCTTTTACCCTTCTTTCTGTTTGGGTGGCCCTTTGTGCTTGACTGTCTCACTTGCACTATAAATTTAATATTTTTATAACTGAACTCATCTTCCTTTACAAACCTACCCCTCTGTGTCTCTTATTTCTCTTAACAGTTTCAATGTACTCTTAAGGTCATTTTGGAATCCTCTTTCCCCTGCATACCAATGAGAAATCTACATCACAGTATCTCTCTACAAATATCTATTTACCTCTCACATCATCTTCATTGCCAATATTATTACCTTATTTCAGCTCCTTATTACCTCTTTCTGGACTACTGCTAATAGTCTCTTAACTGAGCTCCCTATTTCCAGTATGGTCTCTCCATTCCAACCTATTCATGGTTACCAAATTACTCTTCCTAGGGCAAAGCTCTGCATCGCTCTCACACAAACAGACGTTCATAGGCTCTCTGCTGTGTGTAGAATGAAGTCAGAATTCCTTAGCCTACCATTCAAGGACTACTGCCCTTGATTCCAACCTACCTTTCCAAACACATTTCCCATTAATCATCTCCACATACCCTGAACTTAAGTCAAAGTCAACCATGAGGTTTTCAGTTATACCCTATGAAAGCCTCATCATTACTCACTCCATACCTTTGTTTAGGCTGTTTCATTATCTTGGAATGACCTCATCATTGCCTGTCTTCCAAAGCCATGGTTCAAATGTCAACCCCTCAATTCTGAACAGAAACATGAGAAGCTTCCCTATGCAACACAGAAATGTTATATATACTGTAACAATAAAATAAAATAAAATAAATAACTAAGTTTAAAAGCAAGAAAACTCTCAAGTGCCAGAAATTATAGAGGAACGCAAAGTCAGAGCATGAGCGGAGGCCGAAGTTCAGGGAAGTGATGGGTACCAGTGATTCGACACCCATATAGGGACAGAAGACAGGCTGCAGCCCTGTCAGAGGTGGGAAGCTGGAACTAGGCTTGGCTCCCTGCATATAACCTGGAGCTACAAAATGCTGTCCATCCCATTTGTAAAACAACTAGTAGGAAAATTTTGTTCACTGGCCTGGGACAGTCACAAGAAAGTCTAGGGGCATTGGTAGAAAAGAAAACATAAGAAATCATAATACCCAAGCCTACTCCCCCACCAGGAAATTAAGAATAGCAATTGTTCCAGATTCAGTGAAGCCAATAGGACCTTGGCAGAAGCAAACATGAATCTGTACATCAGCATGCCTTCACAATCCAAGGCTCATGGGAAAGCAACTCCCACTAAAAAGGGTTCATAGTTTAAAAAAGAAGAAGAAGAAATGAACCTCACTTATAAAACGAGTCAGAAGACACAAACAACCGATGGCAGGACTGCCACTCAGACCCATATATAAGAGACTCTGAAAGAAACATTAAAAGAAGTATATTTCATGTCAAAAGAGATGAAGAAAGAAATAGATGCCACAAGGCAAGAAAAATACAAAAAAAACCCCAGACATTTTCTTTAAAAAAAATCCAACAGCAATATTTGGAACAAAAACATCAATGGACAGGTTAAGCAGTTGATTATCCACAGACAGCGAGAAAATGAGTAAATTGGAAGACACGTGTGGAAAACACAAAGAATTTAGCAGGGCTTAAACAGATGGAAAATGTGAAAGAAGCACTAAAGGAGATACTGCAGCAAGGTGGGAATTAAATCCCAATGGGAAGAACAGGATACAAGGAGCAAAGATGAGCCAAAAACACTATCACCACCACCACAAAATGGTATCGAAAGAAGGGGAAGTCTAAGGTTAAAACATTCTAAAGTCTTTGTTTTGTTCAAAAGGAAGAAAGATGTTACCTTTAGACCTCTGAAAAATAATATTTGTTAATTCCAGGTGGCAGAATTATATCTCTTTATTAGATTATTCTCTGTACTTCTCTATGTTTAAAATATTTAACAACATTTTTAGATGCCACTTCCTCTGGATTGCCCAGGTAGAATTATTTCTTCCTCCTCTGACTTTGCACGTACTTTACCTCTCTGGTAAGTATCATGGCTGTTTATAAATGTTATATATTCCCTGTTAGATAAGTTTCTTGATAGCAAGATAAATATCTACTCACTAAACAGCCATTGCTTAAAAAAAAATCCTAATTTTTAAGTAGAGGGTATAGAATTTTTTAAACTAAATCAACTCTTGTTAAGTTAAGGATCTAAAGAATGGCCATGAAAATAGATGTCAAGTAAAAAATACAGGGGCTTCCCTGGTGGCACAGTGGTTGAGAGTCCGCCTGCCGATGCAGGGGACACGGGTTTGTGCCCCGGTCCAGGAAGATCCCACGTGCCGCGGAGCGGCTGGGTCCATGAGCCATGGCTGCTGAGCCTGCGCGTCCAGAGCCTGTGCTCCGCTACGGGAGAGGCCACAACAGTGAGAGGCCCGCGTACCACAAAAAAAACAAAACAAACAAAAACAACAACAACAACAACAAATATATATACAGGACATGAAAAGAGTTATCACCACAAATTATGAGCTATGGAGGAAGATGGCAGGGGACTGAATGGAAGACAGGCTGTGTACATCAGTCACAGAGGAAGACAGGAAGATTTCCTGGAAATTAGAAGATGTCTACAATAATGAAAGATGGGCATAATGTATAAATATGTAGAGTGTAAAATGACATTATTTAAAATAAAAATATTCGTATTTTCGTAACTAGGTATATTTGAAAATTGTTTTGAGATTTTATCATGCTCTGTCTCATAAGCTGAACTCTCAATGTGTTAACCAATTTTATACTCAAAGATATATACTATAATGGAGTATAGCTAATAATGCAAAGAAAAACCAGAAATTCAAACAGAAGTAGACACACCCAAAGCTAGATATTTTGTAAGATATTTATTTTTCCATTCAAAGCACCTTCTCAAAAGCTCTATTTCATACACTGGAATCTGAATCATGTCGATAACTTAGATAAATCTCTAAAGCAAACAATAACAAGCAGAGACAAAGTCAAGTGGATAAAATAACTGATGTTTTTCCTTAATTATGGAAAATTCTATTTTCCAGCAAGTAAAAACAGGTTCATAAAATATCTACTCAAGGGACCAGTGACTATAAGCAGTAAAATCTGAAAAAGCTCCAAGAGTTCTGGTTTAATGCATAACAATTTCAAGTTTTTAAGAAGCATTTTTAATACTTAAGCCCACAGAAAACTTGTACTCCCTTCCAAAAGCAAAACCACAGCATCACTTTGGGAAAAAAAAAATCTATGCCCATTATCATAAGTAATGTGCTAATGCAATCAATTTTTACCAAAAATGAAGTTTTTCTGGAATAGAATGCCTTAATAGACTAATCAGTCAGTGGGTTAAATACCATTTGGACCAAAAACTTCATGTGTAAAGAAAATATTTTCCTCTTATTTAAAAAATTATAGCCTTATTTTCAGTATTCTGATTTGTTTCCAGACTACATTTTTTAGCAATGCGTTATGCCTTTGCACATGCTGGTATATTTTAAATAAAAACACATTTTAATCAGTTACATATGACATTTTGAAAATAAGTTTTTAAAGTTTAATTTTACAGAACCTGCTTTAATACACTGTAAAACTTCTTCATAGTTAAACACCTAGATTTCTTATTTCATTACTTTAAAAGATTAAAGAAAGAAAAAAGCCCTATTGTTTTCTTGAATTCTACCTTTTGGGAGAAAAATTATTTTTATCTGTCATTCCAAAGTTCATAAAACAAGCCAGATAATATGCTTATCTCTAGGATCATTCTTTGAGGTGGACCTGCCTCAATGAGTCAGCAAAAGTAAAAAAGAAGCAAAATACAGGGATTTCCCTGAAGGTCCAGTGGTTAGGACTCCACACTTCCACTGCA
Source organism: Neophocaena asiaeorientalis asiaeorientalis (assembly GCF_003031525.2). Classification (NCBI taxonomy): domain Eukaryota; kingdom Metazoa; phylum Chordata; class Mammalia; order Artiodactyla; family Phocoenidae; genus Neophocaena; species Neophocaena asiaeorientalis. The sequence continues at coordinate 2,192,626 of NW_020171993.1, forward strand.
GGGGGCATGGTTTCTATCCCTGGTCAGGGAACTAAGATCCCACATGTCATGCAGTACTGCCAAAAAAAAAAAAAAGCAAAATACAAACTAAGATTATTCGTGATTTTTTGTTCCTAATTGGGCCTCCATTTGTAAAAACTAATGTTTTACGGAACTAAAGGTAGGATAATTTTATTTGAAATGATATAAAATAAATACCAAGGGGATCCAACCCCATCCTTTAAAGATACACTTAAAATAAATCCTACATGTGGTTACTGAAAATAAATTCTAAATGTTTTGTAAAATACATGAGAGGAACAGTGGGTAAAGAAAGCATAGACAGTACAGTAAGGGAAGTAACACAGAATCCTAAAACTGGAAGGGGACATTAGAAATCATCTTATCTCACTGCTCATTAACAAATAAAGCTCACCAACCATGCCAAGACACAGCCCTGCCCACCAGCAGGTGGGCGCTAGCTGCAGGGCCTCCCAGGGCCCTGCAGACATGCACCTGAGGACCTGGCTAGCAAAGCCCTAGTACCCCCAAGGCACCACAGCCAGCTGTGCGAGGACATGGCCACACCCACCAGCAACTGGCAGCCTCCACACAAAGAAGGGCCTGGCAGCCAACCAGGCAGGAGGCAGAAGTGCACCCACAGTGTCTACCAGTGCACCCACAGTAGTCAACCCCTCCTTAACAGAAGAGCCTGCACACCCTGCATATAGGGGAAGCCCTAAAGCATATAGCTCTGGTAACCAGAGAGCAGTGTGCTGCTGAGCCTCACAGGACATCACCTACAAAAGACCACTTCTCCAAGATCAGGAAACATAACCAACCTACCTAATACATAGAAATAAAAACAGAGAATTAGACAAAATGAGACAACAGAAGAATATGTTCCAAAAGAAGGAACAAGATAAAACCTCAGAAGGGCTTCCCTGGTGGCGCAGTGGTTGAGAGTCCGCCTGCCGATGCAGGGGACACGGGTTCGTGCCCCGGTCTGGGAAGATCCCACATGCCGCGGAGCGGCTGGGCCCCTGAGCCATGGCTGCTGAGCCTGCGTATCCGGAGCCTGTGCTCCGCAACAGGAGAGGCCACAACAGTGAGAAGCCCACGTACCACCAAAAAAAAAAAAAAAAAAAAAAAAAAAAAAACCCAAAAAAAACTAT
>NW_020171993.1:2193793-2293291 GCF_003031525.2 Neophocaena asiaeorientalis asiaeorientalis
AAAAAAAAAAAAAAAAAAAGAAAAAAAAAACCTCAGAAGAACTATGTATGCAGAGTGGAGGAAAGTGATCTACCCAATAAAGAGTTCTGGGTAACGATCATAAAGGTGCTCAATAAACTGAGGAGAAAAATGGATGAAAACAGTGAGAAGTCTAACAAAGAACTAGAAAATATAAAGAAGGATCAAACAGAGCTGAAGAATATAGTAACTAAAATAAGAAAAGCACACTAGAAGGAATCAACAGCCAGCAGATTATATAATAAAAAGGAATGGATCAGTGAACTGGAAGAATGAGTAGTAGAAATCACACATGCAGAACAGAAAAAAGAATAAATAACGTGGACACTTTAAGAGAAAACTAGGACTACATCAAGCATACTAATACTGGCACTATATTTAGGAGTCCAAGAAGGAGAAGAGAAAGGAGCAGAGAATTTATTGTAGAAATAATAGCTGAAACTTTCCAACCCTGGGAAAGGAAACAGACATCCAAGTCCAGGAAGCACAGAGAGTCCCAAACAAGTTTAAACCAAAGAGGTCCAAGACACACTGTAATTAAAATGGCAAAAGATAAAGATCAAGAGAGAATATTAAAGCAGCAGCAGAAAAGGAACTATTTACATACAAGGGACCTACCATAAGACTACCAGCTGACATTTCAGCAAAAACTTATATATATATATAAAATATATTTTGCCACTCCCACTCAGAGGGAGTGGCAAAATATATTCTAAGTGATAAAAGGGAAAAAGTCTACAATCAGCAATACTCTAATTGGCAAGGCTATATTCAGATTTTAAGGAAAAATAGTTTTACAGACACCAAAAAAGCAAAAGAGCTCAGCGTGTAAACTAGCTTTATAAGAAATGTTAAAGGGATTCTTCTAAGAAGAAAAAAACACAATTAGAAATATAAAAATTACGAAAGGAGCACACTGAGATCAAGATGTTGGAGTAGGAGGACATGGAACTCACCACCCCTCATGAAGAGATCTCCATGTGAAGCAATTCACACTGAAAACTAACTGAAGACTGGCAGAAAGACCCTTGTACAACCAAAGCTGTAAGAAAGATGTACACAGAATCAGGAAGGAAGGGAAGAGAAGCAATCAGGTTGGGACCTGTGCCCCTACAGCGAGACACAGAGGGTTGACCCATATATTGAGAGGGTTGACCCATATATTGAGTGCTTCAGCCCTAGGGTCCAACACTGGAAAGACGAGTCCACTTAGCTGGGTAGAAATATAGTGGGACTAACAGGAGGGCTGTAAGAAACATAGACTCTATGCAGGAAAAGCGTGAATATGTGCTTACTCTTGAAACAAGGCAGAGAAAGCAAATTGAAACTGCACTGGACTCTGGTCCATTTCCCACAACCAGCCTGGCATGAGTCCCAACCTGAGCCAAGTGCCCGCTCAGGCGCTGCTTGCTTCACAACACAACTCCACATCAGGGCGAGGGCTGCCTCAGCCTGGGGCCAGGGAGGCATCGGAACAGGGTGGGGGTTAGGCCATTACTGGGCTTATAAAAAGGAAGTGAATCAAAAGTGGTTTTGGGCTCTGCCTCCAGCAGGGACTGCCACAGCCGCACCCAGATGCATGCTAAGTGCTGATACCCATACTGAGTGTCCACACTGCCCTACCTACTCTGCAATGTAGCTCCACACTAGGGCAAGGGCTGTAGCAACCAAGGGGAGCGCTCAGTTGTGCGGGACACAAAGGCAGCTTGGACCCAGGACAGCAACTGAATGGGGCCAGGGTAGTCATAACTGATGCTTATTGAGGCAGCACATCACAAGCGGTCACAGGCTCTGACTGTGGCCAGGACCACCACAGACCGCATCCAGACCCACACTGAGCTCCTGTACTGGCCCCTCTTGTTCCAGTACCGCTCACCCTGTGGGGCAAGGGTGCCAGTGCTGGGATGGGGAGAGCACACACTTAGAGGAAATGGAGCCAGCTCAGACCCAATCCTTAGAGCTTCTGCTCCAGCAATTTGGGAACTGACCCCGCCCCCCAACAGGGTGGTGTGAGCAGAGGGGAAGCCCCAACTCACACTTGGCTCTACTCTAGCCCCTCCATTTCCAGCCCCACCTCCTACCCTAGGGAAAGACATGATTTGTGCTCACGTCAGATCCAGCTCTCCTACCAAAGTCACTGGGTACATACAGACTATATAGGGATGCTTCCATACAAGGACACCCCTTCAACAATACAACAGGTAACTGTTTCACCTAATTTCAGAGACAGAGAAAGTTAAGCAAAATGAGAAAGCAGAGGAATTTTTTTTTCAATTGAAAGAATAAGAGAAAACCTCTGAAAATTACTAAAAAAAATCTCATCAGTAAAAGCAAATAAACAGTAAAGGTGGTAGATCAACCATGTATAAAGCTAGTAGGAAGGTTAAATGATAAGGTAGTAAAATCACCTATATCCACAATAAGTAGCTAAGGGATATACAAAACAAACAGATGTAAAATATGATGTCAAAAATATTAAAGGTGGGGGAGTAAAAATACAGGGTTGTTAGGATGTGTTGGAACTTAAAAGATCATCAACTTAAAATAATCATTCATATATATGTATGTGTGTGTGTGTAACAATACTTATATGAGACAAAATAGACTTTAGTATGAAGACTATAACAAGAGACAAAGAATGACATTACATAGTGATAAAGGGATAGATCCAACCAGAATATATAACAGTGGTAAATATTAGGTGTTCCAAATATTAGGTGTTCCAAAATAAGAACACCTAAATACATAAAGCAAATATTAACAAACATAAAGGGAGAAACTGATGGTAACACAATAATAGTAGAGGACTTCCACACCCCACTAACATCAATGGACAGATCATCCAGACAGAAAATTGATAAGGAAACACTGGCCTTAAATGACACATTATACAAGAAGGACTTTATATTTATGTAATATTCCATTCAAAAGCAGAATACACATTCTTTCAAGTGCACATGAAATATTCTCCAGGATAGATGACATGATGGCCATAAAACAAGTCTCACTACACTTAAGAAGACTTAAATTATATAATGCATCTTTCCCAACCACAACAGTATGATACTAGAAATCAACTACAAGAAAAAGACTGCAAAAAGAAAGATGTAGAGGCTAAACAATATGCTAAACAACCAGTGTGTCACTGAAGAAATCAAAGAGAAAATTTTAAAATACCAGAAGACAAAAGAAAATGGAAACACAACAATCCAAAATCTATGGGATGCAGCAAAAGCAGTTCTAAGAAGCAAATTTATAGCAATATAAGCCTACCTCAGGAAACAAGAAAAATCTCAAACAATCTAACCTTACAACTAAAGAAACTAGAAGAAGAACAAACAAAATCCAAAGATAGTGGAAGGAAAGAAATAATGAAGATGAGACTGGAGATAAATAAAATAGAGACTAAGAAAGCAATAGAAAAGATCAATGAAACTACAAGCTGGTTCTCTGAAAAGATAAACAAAACTGAAAACACGAAACACCCCAAATAGCCAAAACAATCTTGAGAAAGAAGAACAAAGCTGGACATATCACATTCCCTAATTGTGTACTATACTACAAAGCTACTGTCATCAAAAAAAAAAAAAAAAGTATGGTACTGGTACAAAAACAGACACATAAGTAAATGGAACAGAATAGAAAGTCCACAAATGAACCCACACTTATATGGGCAATTAATCTATGACAAAGGAGGCAAGAATATACAATGGGGAAAAGACAGCCTCTTCAATAAATAGTATTGGGGAAACTAGACAGCTACATGCAAAAGAATCAAACTGGACTATGTTCTCACACCATATTCAAAAATAAACTCAAAATAGATTAAAGACTCAAATGTAAGACCTGAAACCATAAAACTCCTAGAAGAAAACATTTTTTGGGGGGTATGTCTCCTCAGGAAAGGGAAATAAAAGCAAAAATAAACAAATGGGACTACACCAAACTAAAAAGTTTTTGCACAGAGAAGGAAACTACCAACAAAACGAAAAGGCTGTCTACTGAATGGGAGAAGATATTTGTAAACAATAAATCCAATAAGGGGTTAATATCTAAAATATACAAATAAGTCATATAACTCAACATCAAAAAAACAAACATCCCCATTAAAAAATGGGCAGAGGACTTGAATAGACATTTTTCCAAGGAAGACATACAGATGGCTAACAGCCACACAAAAAGTACTTCAGCATCACTAATTATCAAGGAAATGCAAATCAAAACCACAATGAGATATCACCTCACATCACTCAGAAAGGTTATTATCAAAAAGACAACAAATATCAAGTGTTGGCGAGAACGTGGCAAAAAGGGAACCTTCTTGCACTGTTGGTGGGAATGTAAATTGGTGCAGCCACTATGGAAAACAGTATGGAGGTTCCTCAAAAACTTAAAACTAGAACTATCATATAATCCAGCAATTCCACTCCTGGGTATTTATCCAAGGAAAATAAAAACACTAATTTGAAAAGATATCTGCACCCCTGTGTTCACTGCATAGGAACAATATACAATTGCATATTTACAGGAACCAAGATAATGGAAGCAACCTAAGTGCCTATCAATAGATTAATGGATTAAAAAGATGTGGGGGGGGGGTGTGTGGAATCATAAAAAAAAAGAAAGAAATCTTGCCATTTGCAACAATATGAATGGGCCTAGAGGGTAATATGCTAAGTGAAATAAGTCAGGCAGAGAAAGACAAGTACCATATGATTTCACATATACATAGAATCTAAAAAAACAAAACAAATGAACTAACAAAACAGAACAGAAACAGACAACAGAGTCCTATATACAGAGAACAAACAGGTGGTTGCCAGAGGGGAGAGGGGTGAGGGGATGAAGAAATAGGTGAGGGAGATTAAAAAGTACACATTTCCAGTTAAAAAATAAACGAGTCACGGGTAAGAAATGTTCAATGTAGAGAATATAGTCAATAATAATGTAATATCTTTGCATGGTCATAGATGATAACAAGACTTATCGTGGTGATCATTTTGTAATGTATAGAAATATCAAATCACTATGTTGTACACCAGGAATTAACATAATGTTGTAGGTCAATTACACTTCAATTAAAAAAAAAAAGAATCACAGGGCTTCCCTGGTGGCGTAATGGTTAAGAATCCGCCTGCCAATGCAGGGGACACGGGTTCGTGCCCCGGTCCGGGAAGATCCCACATGCCACGGAGCAACTAAGCCCACGTGCCACAACTACTGAGCCCCCGCGCCTAGAGCCCGTGCTCTGCAACAAAGAGAAGCCACCGCAATGAGAAGCACGTGCACCGCAACAAAGAGTAGATCCGCTCACCGCAACTAGAGAAAGCCCACGCACAGCAACAAAGACCAAATGCAGCCAAAAAATAAATAAATAAATTTATATTTAAAAAAATCACAAAGTTAAGGTAAAAGAAATTAAGGGGCTTCCCTGGTGGCACAGTGGTTGAGAGTCCACCTGCCTATGCAGGGGACACGGGTTCGTGCCCCGGTCCGGGAAGATCCCACATGCCGCGGAGCGGCTAGGCCCGTGAGCCATGGCCGCTGAGCCTGCACGTCTGGAGCCTGTGCTCCGCAACAGGAGAGGCCACAACAGTAAAAGGCCTGCGTACCGCAAAAAAATAAAAAAAATTAAAGAAATTAAAATGACAATGATGCTTTTTATATGCTTGTAGCATTCATTCCGCTAAAGTTATTAAAGCTTAAAATTTTGGGATATCCTACATTTGGTAACTGTATTAAGAAAATGGACTCTTTATAAAAAAAAAAAAAAACAAGATTGCTGGGTCCCACCCCACCTCCAAATTCCCAGATGATGCTAATCTGGGGAACACACTTAGGAACAACTGAACTAGGGTGATGCCCAGGTTTCTGGTTAGAAACCTAGATGGACTTAACACTAATGACATTCTTGCTTATCTCTGTATCCTAGTGCCTAAAGGTTGGGTACATAATATCAATTCAATAAATACTTTGTGAACAGATGAATTGGCGGGGGGGAGGGGGACAGGGACAGATACAGCAGGGGACACCCAGATAGCTTAAGAACTTTTATTTTCTTGGAAAGAATCTATTTATTCAATGAACATATCTTGAACACTTAACTATGTACCAGTATTGTGCTAGTTGATAGAAGACCGTCTCTGTTCCCAAGGAGATCAAAGTCTAGTGTAAAGAAAGATGATTTTTTAAATATAAGAGAACTGGAAGCCTTGAGAAGTCAGGAGAGTGTTTGCAGAAAACATAATGCGTAACTTGATACATAAGGGACAACAATCGCTTGCCAGGTAGATAGAGAGGCAGGAGGATATAAAAGAAAAGAATATACAATGGCTAGATGCCTGAGAGAACATAGTGTATTCTAAGTGTCAAATTTGAAGGGCCTTGTATGCTTTGAACGTTTTTTTAATTAGATAATCAGGACACATAAAAAATGTTAGTAGGTGAGTATTGCATTCTGACCTGAATTTTAGAAACCTTTATATGAAAAAGATTGAAGAAAGAAAGAGTGAAAAAGGAAGCAAAGTAAATTATTATGAGCGCCTCTAGGGGCTATGACCCCCAGGACCTTAACTGGCTTAATTATATGTCAGACAGAAGCAAGAAGAACTCTTTACCCAAGTCTCTGGCACAGAAGCTTGGCTGGGCTAAGTTTCACCACAACAGAATGCACAATAGTTAGAACAGGTTTCACGAAGATAAGCTCCATTTTGGGACATAAGGAACGGAAGTACATGTCAGACATGCAGGTAGAAAGATAGAAATGTTCAGAATCCAGTTGGAAATCTAAGTTTAAAACAAAATAAATAAGGGCTTAAGAATTAGTACCAATCACTGTACCTTTTTAACTGGTTTTCCCAGAGACCTTGGGTTCTGAGTAAGTGCATTTAAGGGCACAGTGAGGGCAGAATGGGGAGGATGCCCACACTGGACCTGTCACCCCCAATCTAACAGAGCAGTTCTGTTCTCATCTGTTTTATATTTTGGGGTCCTAGTAAGAATTTTTTTAACTATTCAGTTTCTTTTAAAGGTTTGAAAACTATTATCATATATAGCTTTAGAGTCAAACAATTGGTGTTATATCTTCTTTACCCGCTTAGTAGTGGACTCAGGAAAGTTAATGTGGCTGTTCAGAGTTGTTATAAATTATCAGGAACAATACACAAAAAAGTGCCTAGGATAGAGTCTAGTACATAGTAGGTACTTAACAGTGAATGAGACTAAAGGTCAAGGAAAAACCTTATACAGCAACAACTTTAGCAGAGGAAGAAGAGATGGACAAAAAGGATTTAGAAGTCAGAAAGAAAGAAAACTAAAAGGAAGTAGTGTGATAAAGCAAAGGAAAGACACAGTTTGAGGAATATGAGAGTGGTTTAGCAGAGAGGTAAAACAAGATAAGGACTACAAGATAACCCACCAAATTTTATAATTGGGAAGTCATGATGAATTACCAAAATCAGATTCTCTTTGTATGTAAATGTCATATACTGAAACAATATAATTAAAACACTAAAAATACTTATGTGATCTTGATTCATAAAGAATAAAGTATGTGCTTACAAAGAAATTTTAGAAAGTGCCCCAATGACCTCTCCCCTTCTTGTCCTGTGGTTATGACCAAAGATTTATTCAGGCCCATGTTGTAAAGTGTTTCTTATAAAAAATCCATTTTGTGTCCAAATTTATTCTAAACAAAAATGAGAAATATACATATTATTAGAATTCTGAATGAAGATCCTCTAGTTTGTACAGCCACTGTGGAAAACAGTATGGAGGTTCCTCAAAAAATTAAAAATAGAACCACCATATGATTCAGCAATTTTGATCCTGGGTATATATCTGAAGAAACGAAAACGCTAATTTGAAAAGATATACGCAGCCCAATATTCATAGCAACATTATTTACAGTAACTAAGATACAGAAGCAACCTAATGTCCATCAACAGATGAATGGATAAAGAAAATGTGGTGTGTGTATATACACACACACAATGGAATATTAGCCATAAAAAAGAATGAAATTTTGACATTTACAACATGGATGAACCTGGAGGGTATTATGCTTAGTGAGATAAGTCAGAAAGAGAAAGACAAATACTATGTTTTCACCCATATGTGGAATCTAAAAAATAAAAAAATAAATGAATATAACAAAACAGAAGCAGACTCACAAATACAGAGAACAAGTCAGTGGTTACCAAAGGGGAGATGGGGAGGGGGAGGGGCAAGATAGGTGAAGGAAATTAAGAGGTACAAAGTACTAGGTATAAAATAAATAAGTTACAAGGATGTAATGTACAGCACAGGGAATATAGTCAATATTTTATAATAACTTTATATGCAGTATAATCTATATATCAAATCGCTATGTTGTACAGTTGAAACAAATATAATATTACAAGTCAACTATATGTCAAGTAAAAAAAAAAAAAAAAAAAGATCCTCTATCTTTTTCCTGGGAAACATCTCTAAACACTGTCAAAGTATCTGACTCTTCTCTTACATAATAAGTTTTCCAGGATATATTATAGACTCAGAAAATGGATTTTTTTTAAAAAAATGGAAATGCTGCCTATATCTCAGAAAACATTTCTAAACATAGTAGGAGGCTATAGTTTAGGAAATATCCTTACTCCTAAAGAATGTTACCTTGAAAAAGAAAGTACACTGCTGAGACTTGAATATCCTGCTGACAGGATGCTATTAAGTGGTACTTAGTAGCTTTGAAACTGATTCTTATCTTCACATTAGCTGCTTAATTGAAATGACTGAGTTTTCCATTAGGTGACCAAATATTTATTTTATTGGCTTTGGGAAACTGTTATAATCATATTTACAGTAAGAATTTTCTAAACATTTATTTCCTCACAGTGAACAAAGACTTAACACTCCTTAATAGCTATGTTTGCATGAAAACTCCTTGAGTTCTCATTACTTATTTTTCTATGAATAGTTAGGACAATAAAATGGTTCACAGTACAAGCCAGAAAACCAGAGGTAATTTCTCATAGAAAATGATTAGTTCTAGAAACCAAAACTGAAGTTCCTGGCTTACCAGAATTTAGACAATTTGTAGTTTTGTAATTCTTAGGGGATTTTGCAATTCTTAAGGAACCAGGAAGAAACCAGCTTTTATGCTGGTATAAATTAATATATCCTGCAAACTTAAAAAAATGGTCACATGTTGGCTAATTTGGGCAAACATTTTAGATATCACCTAAACAGAAAACTTTATAAAGCTCTTACATTTAATATTTTTAAAATAGCATAGCATGCTCAAGTCAATGTTTCCCATGTAATGGAGTACACGGAAATGTCTGTCAATGTGTTACAAGTGAATATATATGAAACTCAAATATTTAATTAACTATATAGCATAGCTGAGGGAAGTCCTGCAAAAGGATGACAAATCACCTAACATACATTATAAATATTCAGAGGCTGACTATGGTAAAGAATATCTATGAAATAATTCTGTATTTCTACATAAAATAACATTTTATAAAACAATCAAGACCATAAAGTATCAAACATTAAAGTACTGCAGTAATTATATGATAAGGATGTTTTAACATTGCCTAATGATAACAGACAGCACATTAAGTAGAACTTAAAAGAAACATAAGGATATATTTTTTCCATAAAGTACATCATACCTTTCATCTGTATACAAGGAATCTTTTAAATAACAAAAAGTAATATACTATAATCAGAGAGCAAAGTTGATTTTATACAAATATGTCTATAGCCCATCTCCTCATTCCTACTGTGTTTTCCTTTAAGAAGATAATATTTTCAAATGGTTCACAGAGGGTCTTTGAGTCTTGTGTCAGAAAAATGGAAATTTATATAAATATAAAGAAAACAGAAGATTAAGAATGCTCTCTAAGACACAGAGTACAGATTTTTAATCAGTCTATGCTTTAATATTCTAGGTAACTGGAAATGTTCATTAAACTCAAATTTGATTACAAAAGATTGAAAAAAGTTTAATAATGTAAGTTTTTCCCTAGTTTGCTTCCTTTTCTTTCTTTGCTCAAGGGCATTTTAGTCTGCAGTGATCCAAAAAATATGCATATTCTGCTGTAACTATAATCTGCTGACAAAATATGTGGAACAGAGAACAGATTCACAGAACTCCCAGTTTAACTTCTACTTAATGGTTCTTGATGACTCATATTTCAATTACAAAAAGAAAATAAGCATTGATAAGGTTCCACATCAACAGATTATATAATTAGATTAATCTTACAAAAATACTTTCATGTTCATTTTCTTCTTTGCTCTTCATAATAACCAAGGGGGGAGAAAAGAGGGGAGGAAAGCAGAGTATCTTCAGTTTATAAAGAGCAACTCAAGAATCAGGGAAGTCAAATTTGCCTCAGGTAACAGACACTGTCACCTCTGCCTACCAGGCGAGGATAAGAGAAACATGAACAAAACTATTATTACATAATGGTGGTCAAGGAGACATAAACAAATTATAAAAGTAAATGAGGGGCCAGGATATTAGAAAATGATGGAGGCAGCTCCAAGCTCCCATCCCTCCACAGAAACACTGAAAACAAGTAAAACTGTCAGAACCAACTTTGTCAGAACCAACTTTGTCAGAACTCTGGAAAGTAGCTAAAGGTTTACAGCAACCAAGAGACGGCTGAATCAGGAAAATGGCAACTTTCAAATGGTAGGAAAGCTTTGTGGAATTTTTACTTGCCCTTGCCCCACACCTTCCCCAGCTCAGCAGCCTACCTTCCCTGTGTGGGGCCGTGGTCCCGGTTTTCAGAGGAAGAAGGGTAGATATTATAAACAAATTATTGTGTTTGTCTGTTCTATTCTGTCTAGGGGCCTGACTGGACTGACTGAAGGACTGACACGGGGCACTCATCTTTATCTGGAGGAAAAGACTACAGTTGAGAAATACAATAGACCAACTAAAACCTGGAAGGAAAAGCTAGGGAAAGAAAATACATTTTTTAAAATGATAGGATAGAGCATATGTTAGGTCACAAAACAAGTCTCCATAAATCTTAAAAGACTGAAATCATGCAAAGAAACCTCTCTAACCACAATGGAATGAAGCTAGAAATCAACTGAAGAAGGAAACTGGAAAATTCATGAATATGTGGAAATTAAACAACATACACTAAGAAGCATTGGGTCAAAGAAGATATGAAAAGGGAAATTAGGAAATACTTAGTGATGAGTGAAATAGAACACACAAAATTCATGAGATACAAAGAAGGCAGTGCTTAGAGGGAGATTTATAGCAGTTAATGCTTATATTAAAAAAACCTCAAATCAATAACCTAATGTTACACCTTAAGATATTAGAAAAAGAATAAACTAAATCCAAAGCTAGTAAAAGGAAAGAAATAATAATGATTAGCATGAACATAAATGAACCAAAGAACAAAAAAACAGAGTCAACAAAAGCCAAAGTTAGTACTTTGAAAAGATTAGCAAAATTGACAAACCTTTAGCTAGACTGACCAAGAAAAAAGACAAAAGATGCAAATAACTAAAAAATAACTATGAACAACTGTATGCCAACAAATTAGATAACCTAGATATATGGACAATTCCTGGAAACACAAATTATCTAAACTGATTCAATAAAAAATAGAAAATCTCAACAGACCTATAACAAGTAAGAATTGAACCAGTAATCAAAAACTCCCAACAAGTAAAAGTCCAGAACCAGATAGCATCATTGGTGAATTCCACCAAATATTTAAAGGAGAATTAAAACCAATCCTTTCCAAAATCCTCCAAAAATAGAAGAGGGAGAAACACTTTCTAACTCATTCTATAAGGCCAATATTACCAATATCAAAGCCAAACAATGATATCACAAGGAAATTACTGAGCAATATCTCTTATCAATATAGATGTAAAAACCTCCAACAAAATATTAGCAAAACAAGTTCAACAGCATATTAAAAGAATTATATACCATGACCAAGTGGGAATTATCCCATGAATACAAGGGTGGTTCATCATAGGAAAATCAATATGATGTAATACAAAGGAAAAAAAAAAGTGACTGTCTCAAATGACACAGAAAAAGCATTTGAGAAACTCCAACACCTTTTCATAATAAAAACACTCAGAGATGGGGCTTTCTGGTGGTCCAATGGTTAAGACTCTGCACTCCCAATGCAGGGAACCCAGGTTCGATACCTGGTCGGGTAACTCGATCCCACATGCATGCCGCAACTAAGAAGCCTGCATGCCACAACTAAAAAAAAAAAGATACTGCGTGCTGCAAATAAGACCCAGTGCAGCCTAAATAAATAAATAAATATTAAAACTGTTAAAAAAAAAACACTGGGCTTCCCTGGTGGCGCAGTGGTTGAGAGTCCGCCTGCTGATGCAGGGACACGGGTTCGTGCCCCGGTCCAGGAAGATCCCACATGCCGCGGAGCGGTTGGGCCCGTGAGCCATGGCCGCTGAGACTGTGCGTCCGGAGCCTGTGCTCCACAACGGGAGAGGCCACAACAGTGAGAGGCCCGCGTAGATTGCAAAAAAAAAAAAAAAAAAAACACTAAGAGAACTAGAAATAGAAGGGAATCTTCCTTAACATGATTAAGGGCATTTATGAAAAAACAACAGCTGACATCATACTCACTGGTGAAAGACTAAAAGCTTTTCTGCTAATATCAAGAACAAAGACAAGGATGCCTGCCTTCGCCATTGCTGTTGAACACTGTACTGGAAGTTCTAACAAAAGCAATTGGGCAAGGAAACGAAATAAAAGGCATCAAAATTGGAAAAGAGGTAAAACTAACTCTATTCACAGAATACATGATCCTATATTTAGAAAATTCCAAAGAAGTCACAAAAAGGTCACTGGAGGTAACAAATAAATTCAGCAAAGCTGCAGGATACAAGATTAACACACAAAAATCAACTGTATTTCTATACACTAGCAAAAAATGTTCCAAGAAAGAAATTAAGAAAATAATTCCATTTACAGTAGCATCAAAAAGCATAAAAAACCTGAAAATAAATTTGACCAAGGAGGTGAAAGACTTGTACTTTGAAAACTACAAACATTGCTGAGATAAATTAAAGGCCTAAATACTGTAAATAGAAAAATATTCCATGTTAATGGATTAAAAGATTTAATATTATTAAGACAACAATACTACCCAAAGCAATCTACAAATTCAACTCATTTTTAAAATTACAACAGCATTTTTTGTAGAAATGGAAAAATTGATCCTCAAATTCATATGGAATTGCAAAGAGGCCTCAATCAGCCAAGACAACCTTGAAAAAGAAGAACAAAGTTGGAAGACTGACAGTTCCCAATTTGAAAACTTACTATAAAAGCCACAGTAATCAAAATAGTGTGGTACTAGCATAAGGATGGAGATATAACTCAATGCAACAGAATTAAGAGTTCAGAAATAAAGCCATACATCTATGACTGACTAATTCACAACAACAGTGACACCACCATTCAATAGGGAAAGAATAGTCTCTTCAACAAATGGTGCTGAGACAACTGGATATCCACATGGAAAAGAATGAAGTTTGACTCACACCATATATAAAAATTAACTCAAAATGGATCAATAAACTAAAAAATATGCACTAAATATATGCACTAAAACCATAAAACTTTTAGAAGAAAAGATAAGGGTAAATCTTCACAATCTTGGACTTGGCAATGGATTCTTATATCAATACATGACACCAAAAGCATGAGCAACAAAAGAAAAAATAGTAGATAAATTGGACTTCATCAAAATTTTAAAACTTTGTGCATCAAAGGACATTATCAAAAAAGTGGAAAGATAACATACAGAATGGGAGAAATATCTGCAAATCATCTATCTGATAAAAGCCTAGTATCCAGAATATAAAGAACTCTTAGAACTCAATAACAAAAAGGCAAAAAACCCAACTAAAAAAATGGGCCAAGGATTTGAATAGACATTTCTCCCAAAAAAATATACAAATGGCTGCCAATACAAAAGATGTTCAGATAATTAGTGATTAGAACCCTTGTACACCACTGATGAGAATGAAAAATGGTTCAGCTGCTGTGGAAAACAGTTTGGTAGTTCCTCAAAAAGTTAAATATAGAATTATAAGACCCCACAATTCCAATTCTCAGTATGTACCCAAAAGAACTGAAAAGTACCAAAATAAGTACATGTACAGGCATGCTTAACACAATTCACAATATCCAAAAGGCAGGAACAACCCAATGTCCCTCAATAAATGAATATATATACAAATCGTGGAATATCCATACAATGGAATATTACTGGCCATAAAAAGCAACGATATATACTACAATGTGATGAACCTTGAAAATATTATGCTAAGTGAAAGAAACCAAACACAAAAGGCCACATGCCACATATTGTTTGATTTTATTTATATGAAATAGACTGGAAATTACACATTTTTTAAAAAGTATCACTTCCACTGACATGAAATAAAACCTTTAGGTAAAGCTTAAGAGATTTATCATCTCAGAGAGAGACAATGAATGGCAGGACCAAGAAAAGGGGGATGTTACAATTAGTTAAGTCCCATGTGAAAAGCATGAGTTCAGAAAGCCCTACTAATGTAGCAAGAAAGATATGACTACACTGGCTTAGGTTTTGGATCACATAACAGGATTCCAACTAAAAACAGATGGCATACTCTTCTTAGGATAACCTGAGGAAGGTTTATTTACAAAAGGGCTATTTCCAGAAGTGAAGAAGTAGAGAAATATAGGGGATAGCTCAATAACCCAGAGTACCAGCAGAGGCATTGCCACTCTAGGCAAGAGAAACAAGTGTGGCTCTAAGAACCCAAAAAAGAGAGAATGGTTTAAGAAAGGACTGTCTTGAAGAGCGGTGACTTTTTGTTGAAGGGCAGAGCCAGCATATGCCAACCCAGTATGGAAATAAATACCTTTGTCGCATTCCCCTCCCACTCTCTAATTTCCTGCTGAGGCTGGCCACTGCCCACCCCCACTACAACCCAGAAACCAAAAGGTGCAGGAGCCACTGATATAGTCCACACAAGTCAGTTTCCCAGGGTATAGAGCAGAGTAGAGAAGGGAAAAAATGGAATTGAAAGAGCTAACAAACATATCCAACAGGAAAAGTATTCCCAAGTCTCATGTCCCCTTCCCAGATATCCAGTCAAGAACCCCAAGCTATTAACTCAGTTCCAGATAGGCTAAGACTGTAATTCTGTCTACCTTGGAAAGCGAGTGAGTTTAACCTTACAAGAAGTACACCTGACCTTTGAACAACATGGGTTTGAATGCACAGGTCCGTTTATACATGGATTTTTTTTCCATGAGTGTATGTTACAGTACTACACCATCTGCAGTTTCTTGAATCCACAGATTAGAAAACTTTGATACAGAGGGTTGACTGTAAAGTTACACAAGGATTTTCAACTCCTGGAGGGTCGGCACCCCTAACCCCTGCCTTGTTCAAGAGTCAACTGTAAACTGAAACTATAGTAGTGATACTTTTATATAAACTGTGATTATATGGATATATACATAGGTTCTGTAACTAATGAGCTGTGTTGTATATAATAATTTCCTTTTTTAAATGTTCAAACCACTTAAGAACACTTGATTTACTTAATTTTTGTCAGATTTATTCCATTTACACTTGTTGGACTTCTAGGCAGATTTTGTTAGATGTGTAAATCAGCTTTCTAGGAGTCTGATGCGCTTTAAAGAATCAGTTTTAAATTTGTAGTTAGAATTTTAATTAAACTTCTGCGTTAACTGAACATTAAGAGAAAATGATTCTTATTTTACATAAAAATTACTGTATTCATAAGTAAAATCTGTAAGTAAAGAGTAACAGCTTAAGAATAGTTAGGTTTACACGTATAGTAATAAATTGTATAGTAATTTACACATAAGTAATTGTGTAAATTTCTTCCAAACCTCAACAAAGGTAATAAATATTCTATTTACAAATGATATAAATTAAAACAACACAGGAAACATGAAAATAAAGGAACTTTTAAAAATCTCACATAAAATGCAACTACTGACAAGAAAGAAAGCTGGTTTAATGCACTGCTAATAATGTATTTATAAATTTAAAACACACCCATTGGGGCTTCCCTGGTGACGCAGTGGTTAAGAATCTGCCTGCCAATGCAGGGAACATGGGTTCAAGCCCTGGGCCAGGAAGATCCCACATGCCGCGTAGCAACTAAACCCATGCACAACTGCTGAGTCCTCATGCCACAACTACTGAGCCTGCGCTCTAGAGCCCGCAAGCCACAACTACTGAAGCCCACGTGCCACAACTACTTAAGCCCACATGCCTAGAGCCCATGCTCCACAACAAGAGAAGCCACCACAATAAGAATCCTGCGCACCACAACAAAGAGTAGCCCCAGCTTGCCGCAACTAGAGAAAGCCCACACGTACCAACAAAGACCCAGTGCAGCCAAAAACAAATAAATGTATTAAAAATAATAAATCAATCAATAAATAAAACATACCACTATTTATAGACTTCCCTGGTGGTCCAGCAGTTAAGACTCCGTGCTCCTAATACAGGGGGCCTGGGTTCAATCCCTGGTCGGGGAACTAGATCCCATGTGCCGCAAGTAAGACCCAGCACAGCCAAATAAATAAATAAATAAATAAACAAGCCATTATGAATAGGAATAGAGAGGGAATCTACACACTAATAAGAGGGGCAATCCTCTAAGAAGATTTAATAAACTTGCATACACCTGAAAAGTAGCCCCAAAGTATATAAAGAAAAATATCTGTAATATGTGTTTATACAAATTCTCTTACAGTAAGTTAGACTACTTGTAGATAACCAGTCAACTTATAAATTGTGGCTTTTTATGAAAACTCTAATAAAATAGTGAGGTTTAAAATTTTTTAATTTACTTTTAAAGTAGAAAAAAAGATAGACAACCTCATTTTCCTATACCTCATGATATTACCTAAATATGTTTGAAGTTAAACTTCCCATAAATATTCATGATCAATAAACTACTCCCTTGCCTTCAGCTGCTCTACCTACACCACCCAGATCCCTGACATCTACACAGTACTGTAACAGTAATCTTTCTGTAGGAGTATTTCATCATGTCACTTCTCTGCTTAACATCCTTTAATTAGTTTCCCATCAGCTATATAATAAAATTCCAACTCTTCAGCAGGACACAGCAGGAGGACACAGAAGACCCTTAATCTGGCTTGATTATTTCTCCAATCTCATTTCCTAATGTCTCTCCTCCCTGCCCTACCCCACCCCCAATATTTTCTATTATAACAATAACTAAGAACTTGTAATTCCTGAAACACAATCTTCTGGGTCAGGCTTCTGAGCCTTCACGTATGCTTTTCTTTCTACTAGAATGTCTTTCTCCTCCTAATAGTTTGGCAAATATCTAGTCATTCTTTACACCCTACTTAGGTATCAGTTCTTGCAAAAGTTTTCCCAGATCTACTTTCACTCTCCTTCCAAAACAAACATAATGACTACCTCTTACATGCTGTTTCTGAATTTTATTCCACTTTAACATAATTCTATTTCTGCATTTGTCATATCTTAAAGAGGTTGTAAAATAAGTTTTTGATCTGAAAACCGTTCTATCAGCTCATATTTTCCATTTCTACTCTAATATAATAGTTAAGACTTCCTTTAGCTATGAAACAAATGGACAAGAAAAAAAGGAAAAAAATAAAGGACTCACCAAAACAAATAGTTTTAAGATGAACACAATGAAAACAATCCCAACATGGCATACTTATTAAATAATGTCATAAATAAGAAATAGAAAGGAAAGCTTTATATACTAAGTGACAAAAAAAATGAAGCTGAATACTTCTTACATGAACGATTTATGACACCTTAATGACTAAACATGTTTTCTAATACATTCTACTTTTTATATTTCTATCCATTTTACAAATAAACATTTTAAAACATACCCTTTCTGATAAACAGGAACACTTTTACTAATTAATTTCAAATGGAATCAAGCTTCATTAGAAGATAACTTCATTAAATTCATTATCTTTTTCTAAGCAACTTATTTTTTTATTGAAGTATAGTTGATTTACAATATTCTGTTAATTTCAGGTGTTCACTAAAGTGAGTCAGTTATATATTTTTTTCAGATTGTTTTCCATTATAAGTTATTATAAGATATTGAATACTGTTTCCTGTGTTATACAGTAAATCCTTGTTGCTTATCTATTTTATGTAGTTTGTATCTGTTAATCCCATACTACTAATTTATCCCTTCCCCCCTCCCTTTCCCCTTTGGTAACCATAAGTATGGTTTTCTATGTCTGTGACTCTGTTTCTGTTTTGTCTATAGATTCGTTTGTATTTTTTTAAATTCCATGTATAAGTGGTATCATACAGTATCTGCCTTTCCCTGTCTGGCTTACTTCACTTAGCATGACATTCTCTAGGTCCATCCATGTTGCTGAAAATGGCATTTTCATTCTTTTTTTATGGCTGAGTAATATTGTTGTGTGTGTGTGTGTGTGTGTGTGTATACACACATCTTAAACCAATCGTCTGTTGACGGGCATTTGGGTTGTTTCCATGTCTTGGCTAATGAAAATAATGCTGCTATGAACACTGGGGTATATGTATCTTTTTCAAATTACTGTTTTCATGTTTTCTGGATATATGCCTAGGAGTGGGATTGCTGGATCGTATGGTAGCTCTATTTTTAGTTTTTTAAGGAACCCCCATATTATTTTCCACAGTGGCTGCAACTTACATTCCCAACAGTGTAGGAGGGTTCCCTTTTCTCCACAACCTCTCCAGCATTTACTATTTGTAGACTTTTTGATGATAGCCATTCTGACCTGTGTGAGATGACACTTCATTGTATTTTTGACTTGCTCTTCTCTAATGATTAGCCACATTGAGCATCATTTCATGTGCCTATTGGCCATCTGTATGTCTTCTTTGGAGAAATGTCTATTTAGGTCTTCTGCCCATTTTTTGATTGTGTTTTTTTTTTTTCTGATATTGAGTTATATGAGCTATTTGTATATTTTGGAAATCAACCCCTTGTCAGTTGCACCATTTGCAAATTTTTTCTACCATTCCATAAGTTGTCTTTTTGTTTTGTTGACAGCTTTCTTTCCTGTGTAAAATCTTTTAAGTTTGATTAGGTCCCATTTGTTTATTTTTGCTTTTTTAAAAAATAAATTATTTATTTATTATTTTATTTTTGGTTGCACTGTGTCTTTGTTGCTGCACGTGGGCTTTCTCTAGTTGCAGTGAGCAGGGGCTACTCTTCGTTGCAGTGAGCGGGCTTCTCATTGCGGTGGCTTCCCTTGTTGCAGAGCACGGGCTCTAGGCACGTGGGCTTCAGTAGTTTTGGCACACTGGCTCAGTAGCTGTGGCTCGCGGGCTCTGGAGTGCAGGCTCAGTAGTTGTGGCATGCGGACTCAGCAGTTGTGGTGCACGGGTTTAGGTGCTCCGTGGCATGTGGGATCTTCCCGGACCAGGGCTCAAACCTGTGTCCCTGCATTGGCAGGCAGATTCTTAAACACCGCACCACCAGGGTAGTCCCTGTTTATATTTGCTTTTATTTCTTTGCTTTGGGAGACTGATCTAAGAAAATATTGCTACAATTTATATCCAAAAATGTTTTGCCTATGTTCTCTTCTAGGAGTTTTATGGTGTCAAGTCTTATATTCAGATCTCTAAACCATTTTATGAAACTTATTTTTAAAGTATGTCAAAGCTTAAACATAAAAATAAAATCTTTTTGTAATATGCCCTAAGAAAATAGCCTTCAATGTTACTTTTATACATCAGAAGCATAAGGAGCTTTTCATAATCTATATGGCAATAAGATTTTTCATACAGTATAATTAGTAACATAAAATAAATTCTTAAAAATTTCTAAAATTCTTATTTCTGAGAAATCTTTGTCACAGTAAATCCTTCTTTTATATACAAATCACTTCTACACTATAGGACTATATAAACTAAAAGTCTTTGATGAGCAAGGACACCCACCTGGCTGACCATTTGTCATTTTCTTCAGGATAAGAAGTAGCTAACTATCTACCTTCTCAGTACTACAATATAGAAAATATTCTGCCTACTTCCATAATAAATTTTGCTTCACTCAAATTTCTAGGTCCAAACCACCAGATGTACTGAATCATGAGCTAATCACAGAAATGCCAGGAACAACCTAAGTAAGCATTTTAACACCTTTGCAGGACACTGCAGTCCTAGCTAGAGATCAGCAAGAGCTTATTCTATGCGCATAACCTGTATGGATAACACTTTTCATTCTATGATACTGCAGCTGCAGTGGTACACGATTAAATCATGCTTAGTTTATAACTAACCCTGGAAAATTCACTGTTTGAAAAGACACAGCTCCACTTGGATTTACGTTTGTTCTACAAGACGTAACAGTTAGGGACTTCCCTGGTGGTCCAGTGGTTAAGACTCTGCGCTTCCAATGCAGGGGGTGCAGGTTCGATCCCTGGTTGGGGAACTAAGATCTCACGTGCTGCATGAGGCCGCCAAGAAAATAAATAAATAAAGGATGTAACAGTCTTTCTTCCCTTTCCCACCCAGCATATATTTGGAAATTTTAAAAGCTACTAAATTAGGCATAGGTGCCCTAGCAACCAGCAACTTGGAAGGTAGAATGTAACACATTTATCTGTTTTGGATAAATTTTTATCTTGGTAGAAATGCTTTGGAATAAAAAGATAAAATAAATGAAAAACAACTCCTTCCTCCCATCCCCACCCCCTACTGCCCAATGGCTGGACATGTAATTGATCCTTAAGAGAAAATAGGAAAAACAAACAATTGAGAGATCAGCCAGAAGGTGACATCCTAATTCTGCTGCCTATGAGACATATAGCCTGAAGCAAGTGACTTTGCTGCAGTTTCCCCACCTGTAAAATGGATGTGATAATAACATAAAACAAAATAATACAGTAAACAATAAAACTAGCCCTGCTTATCTCCCAGGACTGTGGTCAAGAATCAAATGAGATGATGTGCTTTGAAATTGCAAAGCACTCTGAAATTATATAATAGTATTGGTGAAGGCATATTTACTCAGTTAATTCACAGTTATTTTTTCCAGTAGCAATTCATACAGTGGCTCATAGATTTATAGGAGCTAAACTTCAAAGGTGAATAATATATTCAACATGCATTAGAAGAATCACATGTGATGATTTACATGGTTCTAATTTAATTTACATAAATTCATGGAAAGTCAAATGACAAAATAAGAATCAGAAGTCAAATGAGAAAATATTTGAAAAGATTATACTTGAAAACTTCACTAACGTGGGAAAGGAAATAGCCACGCAAGCCCAGGAAACACAGAGTCCCATACAAGATAAACCCTAGGAGAAACACACCAAGACACATATTAATCAAACTAACGACCATTAAATTCGAAGAAAAAATATTAAAAGCAGCAACAGGAAAGCAAAAAATAACATACAAGGGAATCCTTATAAGGTTATCAACTGATTTCTCAGCAGAAACTCTACAGGCCAGAAGGGAGTCGCAGGATATATTTGAAGTGATGAAAGGGAAACACCTACAACCAAGATTACTCTACCCTGCAAGGATCTCATTCAGATTCAGCGGAGAAATCAAAAGCTTTACAAACAAGCAAAAGCTAAGAGAATTCAGCACCACCAAACCAGCTCTACAACAAATGCTAAAGGAAATTCTCTAAGCGGGAAACACAACAGAAGAAAAAGACCCACGAAAACAAACTCAAATCAATTAAGAAAATGGTAACAGGAATATACATATTGATAATCACCTTGAATGTAAATGGATTAAATGCTCCAACCAAAAGACACAGACTGGGTGAATGGATACTAAAACAAGACCCTTATATACATTGTATACAAGAAACCCACTTCAGACCTAGGGACACATACAGACTGAAAGGGAGGGCATGGAAAAAGATATTCCATGCAAATGGAAATCACAAGAAAGCTGGAGTAGCAATACTCACATCAGATAAAATGGACTATAAAGACTGTTACAAGAGATAAGGAAGGACACTACATAATGATCAATGGATCAATCCAAGAAAAAAACCTAACAATTATAAATATTTCTGCACACAACATAGGAGCACCTCAATACGTAAGGCAAATGCTAACAGCCATAAAAGGAGAAATCGACAGTAACACAAAAATAGTGGGGACTTTAACACCCCACTTACGCCAATAGACAGATCATCCAGACAGAAGATAAATAAACAAACACAAGCTCTACATGACACAATAGACCAGATAGACTTAATTGATATTTTTAGGACATTCCACCCGAAAGCAGAAGAATACCCCTTCTTCTCAAGTGCACATGGAACGTTCTCCAGAGAACATCACATCTTGGGTCACAAATGAAGCCTTGGAAAATTTCAGAAAATTGAAATCATATCAAGCATCTTTTCCAGCCACAATGCTATGAGATTAGAAATCAATTACAGGAAAAAAAACTGTAAAAAACACAAATACATGGAGGATAAAAGTGCACTGCTAAATAACCAAGAGATCACTGAAGAAATCTCAGGAGAAATTAACAAATACCTAGAAACAAATGACAATGAAAACACGACGATACAAAACCTGTAGGACACAGGAAAAGCAGTTCTAAGAGTGAAGTTTATAACAATTCAAGCTCACCTCAAGAAATAAGAAAAATCTCAAATAAACAATCTAACCTTACAACTAATGCAACTAGAAAAAGAAGAACAAAGAAAGCCCAAAGGAAAGAAATCATAAAGATCAAAGCAGATATAAATAAAATAGAAAGGAAGAAAACAATTGCAAAGATCAATAAAACTAAATTGGTTCTTTGAGAAGATAAACAAAACTGATAAACCTTTAGGCAGACTCATCAAGAAAAAAA
The DNA here is from genome assembly GCF_003031525.2 of Neophocaena asiaeorientalis asiaeorientalis. Lineage (NCBI taxonomy): Eukaryota > Metazoa > Chordata > Mammalia > Artiodactyla > Phocoenidae > Neophocaena > Neophocaena asiaeorientalis. Next base: position 2,216,716 of record NW_020171993.1, read on the forward strand.
GGGAGAGGATTCAAATCAATAAAATTAGAAATAAAAATGGAGATTACAACTGAAACCACAGAAACATAAAGGATCATAAGAGACTACTACAGGCAACTATATACCAATAAAAGGCACAACCTGGAAGAAATGGACAAATTCTTGGAAAGGTACAACTTTCCAATATTGAACCAGGAAGACTTAGAAAATATAAACAGACCAATCACAGGAAACGAAATTGAAACTGTAATTAAAAATCTTCCAACAAACAAAAGTCCAGGACCAGATGGCTTCACAGGCAAACTCTATCAAACATTTAGAGAAGAGTTAACACCTATTCTTCTTAAACTCTTCCAAAAAATTGCGGAGGGAGGAACACTCCCAAACTCATTCTACGAGGCCATGATCACCCTGATAACAAAACCAAACAAAGATATCACAAAAAATGAAAATTACCTACCAATGTCACTGATGAACATAGATGGAAAAATCCTCAACAAAATACTAGCAAACAGATTCCAACAACACGTTAAAAAGATCATATACCAGGATCAAGTTGGATTTATCCCAGGGATGCAAGGATTCTTCAATATATGTGAAACAATCAATGTGATACACTGTATTAACAAATTAAAGAATAAAAACCATATGATCATCTCAATAGATACAGAAAAACCTTCTGACAAAATTCAACACCCATTTATGAAAAAACTCTCCAGAAAGTGTGCACAGAGGGAACATACCTCAACATAAAAAAAGCCATCTACAACAAACCCACAGCTAATATCATTCTCAATGATGAAACACTGAAAGCATTTCCTCTAAGATCAGGAAAAGACAAGGATGTCCACTCTCGCCACTATTATTCAACATAGTATTGGAAGTTCTAACTATGGCAATCAGAGAAGAAAAAGAAAAAAAAGGAATATAAATTGGAAAAGAAGAAGTAAAACTGTCATTGTTTGCTGATGATATGTCACTATACATAGAAAATCCTAAAGATGCCACCAGAACACTACTAGAACTAATCAATGAATTTGGTAAGGTTGCAGGATACAAAATTAATGTACAAAAATCTGCTGCATTCCTGTACACTAACAACAAAAGTTCAGAAAGAGAAATTAAGGAAGCAATCCCATTTACCACAGCAACAAAAAGAATAAAATACCAAGGAATAAACCTACCTAAGGAGGCAAAAGACCTGTACTCAGAAAATTATGAAACACTGATGAAAGAAATCAAAGATGACATAAACAGATGGAGAGCTATACCATGCTCCTAGATTAGAAGAATCAATATTGTGAAAATGACTATACTACCCAAAGCAATATACAGGTTCAATGCAATCCCTATCAAATTACCAATGGCATTTTTCACAGAACTAGAACAAGAAATTTTACAATTTGTATGGAAACACAAAAGACCCCAAATAGCCAAAGCAATCTTGAGAAAGAAAAACAGGGATGGAGGAATCAAGCGCCCTTAAGACTATACTACAAAGCTACAGTAATCAAGACAATATGGTACTGGCACAAAAAGAGAAACAGAGATCAATGGAACAGGATAGAAAGCCCAGAGGTAAACCCATGTGCCTATGGTCAACTAATCTATAACAAAGGAGGTAAGAATATACAATGGAGAAAAGACAATCTCTTCAATAAGTGGTGCTGGGAAAACTGGACAGCTACATGTAAAAGAATGAAATTAGAACACTCCCTAATACCATACACAAAAATAAACTCAAAATGGATTAAAGACCTAAATGGAAGACCGGACACTATAAAACTCTTAGAGGAAAACACAAGAAGAACACTCTTCGACATAAATCACAGCAAGACCTTTTTTGACCCACCTCCTAGAGTAATGGAAATAAAAACAAAAATAAAGGGACCTAATGAAACTTAAAAGCTTTTGCACAGCAAAGGAAACCATAAACAAGTCAAAAAGACAACCCTCAGAATGGGAGAAAATAATTGCAAACGAATCAACGGACAAAGGATTAATCTCCAAAATATACAAGCAGCTCATGCAGCTCAATATTAAAAAAAACAAACAACCCAATAAAAAAATGGGCAGAAAACCTAAATAGACATTTCTCCAAAGAAGACATACAGATGGCCAAGAGCACATGAAAAGCTGCTCAACATCACTAATCATTAGAGAAATGCAAATCAGAACTACAATGAGGTATCACCTCACACCAGTTAGAATAGGCATCATCAGAAAATCTACAAACAACAAATTCTGGAGAGGGAGTGGAGAAAGGGAACCCTCTTGTACTGTTGGTGGGAATGTAAACTGATACAGCACTACGGAGAACAGTATGGAGGATCCTTAAAAAACAAAAAATAGAATTACCATATGACTCTGAAATCCCACTACTGGGCATATACCCAGAGAAAACCATAATTCAAAAAGACACATGCAATCCCAATGTTCACTGAAGCACTATTTACAACAGCCAGATCATGGAAGCAACCTAAATGTCCATCGACAGATGACTGGATAAAGAAAATGTGGTACATATATACAGTGGAATACAATTCAGCCATTAAAAGGAACAAAATTGGGTCATTTGTAGAGACGTGGATGGACCTAGAGACTGTCACACAGAGTGAAGTAAGTCAGAAACAGAAAAACAAATATCATCTATTAACGCATGTATCTGGAATCTAGAAAAATGGTACAGATGAACCGGTTTGCAAGGCAGAAAGAAAGACACAGATGTAGAGAACAATGTATGGACACCAACGGGGGAAAGCGGGGGGTGGGAGGTGGGATGAATTGGGAGATTGGGATTGACATATATACACTAATATGTATAAAATAGATAACTAATAAGAACCTGCTGTATAAAAAATAAATTAAATTAAATTTTAAAAAAAGAACCTGCTGGGGCTTCCCTGGTGGCGCAGTGGTTGAGAGTCCACCTGTGGATGCAGGGGACACAGGTTCATGCCCTGGTCTGGGAAGATCCCACATGCCGCAGAGCGGCGACAAAAACTGGAAAACAAAGATTAAAAGTCAAAAAAAAAAAAAAATTCCCTAACACCATACACAAAAAATAAACTCAAAATGGATTAAAGACCTAAATGGAAGGCCAGACACTGTAAAACTCTTAGAGGAAATCTTAGGCAGAACACTCTATGACATAAATCACAGCAAGATCCTTTTTGACCCACCCCTTAGAGTAATGGAAACAATAATAAACAAATGAGACCTAATGAAACTTAAAAGCTTTTGCACAGCAAAGGAAACCATAAACAAGACAGAAAGACAACCCTCAGAATGGGAGAAAATATTTGCAAACGAAGCAATTGACAAAGATTAATCTCCAAACTATACAAGCAGCTCATTCAGCTCAATAACAAAAAACCAAACAACCCAGTCCAAAAATGGGCAGAAGGGACTTCCCTGGTGGTGCAGTGGTTAAGAAGCTGCCTGCCAATGCAGGGGACATGGGTTCGAGCCCTGGTCCAGGAGGATGCCACATGCCACAGAGTAACTAAGCCTTTGCACCACAACTACTGAGCCTGTGCTCTAGAGCCCGCAAGCCACAGCTATGGAGCACGAGTGCCACAACTACTGAAGCCCGCACATCTAAAGCCCATGCTCCAAAAGAAAGATAAGCCACCGCAATAAGAAGCTGCACACTGCAACAAAGAGTAGACCCCGCTTGCCACAACTAGAGGAAGCCCGCACACAGCAACGAAGACCCAATGCAGCCAAAAATTTAATTAATTAATTAATTTTATTTTTAAAAAAATGGGCAGAAGACCTAGATAGACATTTCTGCAAAGAAGAAATACAGATAGCCAACAAATACATGAAAAGATCCTCAACATCACTAATCATTAGAGAAATACAAATCAAAACCACAATGAGGTATCACCTCACATTGGTCAGAATGGCCATCAACAAAAAATGTACAAACAACAAATTCTGGAGAGGGTGTGGAGAAAAGGGAACCCTCTTGAACTGTTGGTGGGAGTGTAAATTGATACAGCCACTATGGAGAACAGTATGGAGGTTCCTTAAAAAACAGAAGTATCATATGACCCAACAATGCCACTACTGGGCATATACACAGAGAAAACAATAATTCAAAAAGACACCTGCACCACAATGTTCACTGCAGGACTACTTAAAATAGTCAGGACATGGAAGCAACCTAAATGTCTATCAACGTTTGAATGGATAAAGAAGATGTGGCACATATATACAATGGAATATTACTCAGCCATAAAAAGGAATGGAATTGAGTTATTTATAGTGAGATGGATGGACCTAGAGTCTGTCATACAGAGTGAAGTAAGTCAGAAAAAGAAAAACAAATACAAAAAAAAAAAAAGAAAAACAAATACCATATGCTAACACATATATATGGAATCTTAAAAAGCAGTACTGATGAACCTAGTGACAGGGCATGAATAAAGATGAAGACGTAGAGAACGGACTTGAGGACACAGTGGGGGAAGGGAAGCCAGGATGAAGTTAGAGAGTGGCATTGACATATATACACTACCAAATGTAAAATGGATGGCTAGTGGGAAGCTGCTTCATAGCACAGGGAGATCAGTTGTATGTTTTGTGAAGACCTAGAGGGATGTGATAGGGAGGGTGGGAGGGAGGCTCAAGAGGGAGGGGCTATGGGGATATATGTCTACATATAGCTGATTCACTTTGTTGTACAGGAGAAACTAACACAACATTGTAAAGCAATTATACTCTAATAAAGATGTGAAAAAGAAAGAAAAAAAAAGACGACTTAATGATAATCATTTCAATTACAGAAACCACTCCATTTATGAGTCTGTTCCCCTAAAAGTGTTTTTATCAGCTTAAAAACTTTTTAGGGGCATCTGGAAAGAGGATTTGAACAACCACTCCCTACCTAGTCAGTTGTATCACCTTGTCCATTCATCAATACAATTTCCTAAATTTCCTAAATTACAGGGGAAAGGGAACTTAGAGAAATATTTTCAGATGAGACATAAAGCAGCTGTACAACTGAAGAAATTACTAATTTGTTAAATTCACTATTGTTTATTATCTAAACATCACATAAAATAATCACAACAAGAACTACATATTATAAAAAACTAGAGATAAAACAAAGTTTCTATATAAATGAAGCTAACTAGAATGCTATAAAATTATCAGTACTTAACAAAGGCACTTCCTGGAAACTTTTAAAGAAGTAATTCAAATATTAACACTAGGTGGCAGAAGGTTATATTATGTTCTTAATACACAGTTTAAATTTTTCAATAGAAACAATAAATTACAAGCCTGAAGCTTACAGTCAAAAATTTTTGAAAAATTGAGCTTCTCAGACCATCTATTTTAATTTTAACCTTTTAAAGATTTTATAACGTTGAAAAGCCTCATAAGAAAGAATAGAGAAGAAATGAATTTAATGGGCATCCTTTAAGATATCTCATCATAAGTCTACCTAGTCAATGAATTCAGATAAATAACAAAGAAGGCTTGATGGCAGACTTCCTCCTTTAAAGTGACTTTGAAATCTAATACTGCATCCTACACAGTTTGAAAAGAGCAGCAGCTATAAGGGCCAAAAATCTATGAATATAGAATATATTGCGTTCTCATTTCTCCTCCTATGCTGCTTTGTACTCTTATCCCTGGCATTTCTTCATCATTTGACATTTTCTCTTTTCATCCTTTGCTATTTTGATATCTATTTCTGACCACCTACTACATCTGTTGGATTTTAAAAACAACAACAAACATAAATTTAAATAGTAATCAAAATAAACAGAGTTGCAAACAACATAAAAATAGCATTTTTTTTTGGTTGTTTTGTTTATGTTCTGCTTCTCCTCCTCCATGCTACAGCACATGTACAGAGAAGGAAGTTGTGAATTATCAAAGAGGTGGTGATGGGGACTTACTTCCCTGGTGGTCTAGCGGTTAAGACTCTGTGCTCCCAAGGGGGCCCAAGTTCAATCCCTGGTCAGGGAACTAGATCCCACATACCGCAACTAAAGACCCCACATGCCACAACGAAAAGATCCCGCGTGCAGCAACTAAGACTGGGCACAGCCAAATAAATAAATATTTTAAAATAAAAAAAGAGGTGGTAATAATATGACTGAATTAAACAAATTTACATATTCTTCCTAGATTCCTTCCTGAAACTAATCAAAAAATGAAAATGGCTATCAAACTGTATGTAAATTAACTTTCCAGATTAGCAAGTAAAGCAGATTACAGCATGCCCATTTTAATTTAATTAACTTTTTTTGTGGAAATAATACCATTTTCTTGACCTTTCACACTTGTTTTTAAAATTCTTTTTTGGCCTTATCAAAGAATTTTAAATTATTCTTCATATCTTTTTGTTCCTACCTTTAGATACAAGTCTAATTCATTACATTATATGACTTCAATACATCATAATCCTTTGGGGCCTCCATTTCTTTGTCTCTAAAAATAAGGATGTTGCTGGAGATGATATCTAACGTCATTTTTTTCTATACAATTCTATGATTCATTCCTTCACTGTACTTGCTAAATGTTCTACTAAGCAGTATGAAATAAATACAAAGATGTCTTACCTCCAAATTATAAAACAGTGCTAATCAAAAATGAAAGGAATTCATAAGAGTGTGAATATTCCAATGACAATTGAAGAAGTTCGAATTCCTCAACCTGATACAATCTAATTCCAACCCTTTTTCTACCTTACCTTCCACTATTCCTTCTTTTTAAATTGGAGTAGAGTTGATTTACAATGTTGTGTTAGTTTCAGATGTACAGCAAAGTGAATCAGTTATACATATATATATATATCTCCACTCTTTATTTTCTTTAGATTCTTTTTCCCATATAGGCCATTACAGAGTACTGAGTAGAGTTCCCTGTGCTACACAGTAGGTTCTTATTAGTTATCTATTTTATATATAGTAGTATGTATATGTCATTCCCAATTTATGCCTCCCTCCCTTATCCCCTGATAACCATAAGTTTGTTTTCTACATCTGTGCCTCTACTTCTGCTTTGTAAATAAGTTCATTTGTACCTTTTAGATTCCACATATAAGCAATATTATATGATAATATTTTTCTTTCAGTGTCTGACTTACTTCACTCAGTATGTTCACTGCAGCACTACTTAAAATAGCCAAGACATGGAAGCAACCTAAATGTCCATCAACAGAGGAATGGATAAAGAAGATGTGGTACATACCATATATACAATAGAATATTACTCAGCCATTAAAAAGAACAAAATAATGCCATTTCCACTATTCCCTTTTCTACAACTGATTCTGCACCCAAGCTTCAATACTATTAGCCATATATGCTCTACTGCTTTGCCCTAATTCCTCGTCTGCTCATGTTCCATAATAGGAAAGTTGTTCTTCACTTTTACAAGACAAAATCCTACCTATCCCCAGCTGCAGTTCCTGAAAAACTTCTAAGCTTACCTGGATCTCTTTTAGAGAGTAGAAAGAATATACAGTTTGGATTCAGACAGTTCTAAGTTTAACTACTATTTTCAAATATCATTTGGAAAGTTATTTAGCCTCTTTAAGCCCTGTCTCATCTATAAAATGGTGATAATTTACCTATACATCATAGGGTTGTTGTGAAATTGAAACCGAGTGGGGCTCTGTGGGGTGCCTGAGCAAGGAGGCCCTTTTGTCCCCTGTTTCTTGTAGGCAAGACTGCAGCCTCCATGACTTTCCCTGAGTTCCAAAGGATGGATTCGAACAGTTGCTAATCAAGGGAGAAGCAGCCAAGAAACCACCTGAGGTAAGATTAAAGGGACCAGAGCAGCTCATCAAGATTAGGAGACTAACCACCTGAGACAAGATTAAGGGAGTCCAAGCCCTGTTCACACCCTAATCTTGTCAGAGACCCCACCCTTGAACCAATTATAAAACCCTTCATCAAATCCTCCGGGGTTGAGAGACAGCTTTTCAAGGCAGAAGCCCAGTGTGTCTCCCTTTGCCTGGCAATGCAGTAAAGCTATTCTTTTCTACTTCACCCAAAACTCTGTCTCCACAATTTGATTCGGCACCAGTGCACAGAGAGGTCAAGCTTTCAGTAACAAAATGAATACAATAAAAATACTTAATCTAGTGTCTGGCAAACAGCAGACATTTTCCGTACATAGTCCATGTTGGGAATTAGGACTGTATATGCTCAAAATTAATTCCCCTTCTTCATTACCTCCTCTGAACCCCAACATTACTCTGTATCTACTCTCTTACAGTTCTCCTCATTTCCTACTTTGTCTAATAGTTACTTATTTATACGAGTAGTCTATAAACTCTGAGAGCAGAAGCCATGTCTAACATATCTTAGAATTTTTCACGTCAAACACATCATGTACCCATAATGCACTCACAATATTTGTTAAATGAATTAAAAATACTGGAAAATAAAAGATACTACTTCATGATTAAAAGGGATAACAGCAATGCATCTGAAAGTTAATACAGAATATCATCCATCTCCTTCAACTAATGGAAAGTGAATATCAATAAGAATTGGAATGCCAACTTTTCATCAATGCAAAATTTATATGTACATTCTTGTACTTTACATAAATTATTGCCATATCAATTACAATATTTTTTAAAAGTAACTGCCTAGAAAGTGGCCACTATCTACATAACACAAATAATCCTTCCTTTTCAGGAAAATAATTGTTACTAGATTAAAAAGGAAGAAGAAGAAAGAAGGAAGGAAAAAGAAAACCAACATTTTACCTGCATGATTTCTGAGGTTCCTTTAATACTCAATTAAATTTTCTGCAATATACATGATGAACTGTAAGACTTTAATAAACATCCAAGTGACAAGCCAGAAAGAGTATACAACTTGGTTTTTCCAAATGAGTACTATACGTTCTCATTATATCATAATCTAAGATTGGCACATATATTTTTTGCTGGTATCAATGAGTAGATGATTAAAGCATTTACCAGACACTTTTCCCTTTATACAAGATGACTGTCTAATTGCATTGGGTGTGGCAGCAGCACTTGGAGGTGGTGAGAGAGTAAGAGAAATCACCATTTACTAAGGCCTTATTATGTGCCCAGTATTGTTTTAAGCCCCTTAACACTTTATCTCATTTGTTCCACACAACAGCCTTACAAAATAGGTATTGTATTTTTCATTTTAAATGTGAGGAAACTAAGACTTAGAGAGGTTAAGCCATTTGTGAAATGTTATACAACTAATATGTGATAAAGTAAGGTTTAGAACCTACTAAGCATGGCAACTTTACTGCCTCCCTTAAATCTGTGTCTTAATTTTCTTACCACCTAACATACAAAAAAGAAAAAAGAAACAACTAATAAACAAATACAAATATACTAAAGTAGAGAAAATTCTACTTTAACCAGAAGTCCTTTTGGGGAAAGCACCATCTGTATTTATTTGTACTCTTTAATTGTTTGGAAGAAAACCCTTGATAAACTAGGGAAGAAGGTGAAATCCCTGACCCCTCCTAAGAGCTTGTAAATGTGGGAGAAATTGCCCTCCATGAGGTAATGGAAGAAATTTCTTTCTGTTACATAAAAAGGAAAGAAAAGGGAAGAAAGAAGAAGTTGAACACAACAGAGTGACACAAGATTACAGTTACAGGTAGATGGAATATAACCCCTCCTTTTGTAGCCCTTAAATCTTCAAGAAAATGTAAGTTCCATATCCAAAGTGCCACTGGGTGGGATAGAGCCTCTTAAATGAATACCAGAGCACAGAACTAGAGGGAGGAGATAAGCAAGGGAAGGCAACAAACTGATGGAGAGGGCTTCAGGCTGTTAATAGCTATTGAATAGTTGAGATCCATGTTTTAGATGCGATTATGCTCTTTATTTAAATAGCAAAGGAAGAGCATATCATTTTCTCCTTTGAGAACCAAAACTGTCATTAAATAAGTGGGGAATTAGTCAATCATGCCCCCCTCCTCTTTTTTTCTTCCTTAAATTCTTACCTGTGATTTTCCCAAGGTTTTAAGAGAAAAAAGATGAAATCGTTGGGACAAAACTTCTTACCTGCTACTTTGTTTCAAAACATTAGAAAATCATAGCAGTTTTCCTCAAAGATAAACTAAATCTTTATTTCAACAATTAGAAAACAAATGCTTACATTAACTAAATGCCAAAACTATAAGGAAGAATGGCAGTACAACCATTTATCATTGAGTTGATACCCATAATTGCTCAAATTGGGGGGAGGATAAAAAGAAAAAAAAGCTAGAAAAACTCAATAGACCTAAAAACAGTATACTACAAATAGATTCTAAGGAACTAGACTTTCCATATTGTACATTCATCTTCTACCAGTCAGTATTCTAGGGCCTAACATATATTATCTCATTTCGTACTCAAGCATAAGACAGGAGCTACCTATCTTATTATCTCTATTTTATATGGGAGGAAACAAAGACACTCAATGATCAAGTAGCTTGCCTAGGGTTATAAACTAAGCAAGGACACAGATATAAACCCAGGCAATATAACTCCAAAAACCCTTCTCACAACTTCTATACTATGCTGCATTTTATTAGCATTTACAAAGTGATTTATATGTCTTCAAAGATTTAAGATCACTATTATATCTATCATTTTCTGAAAATATATTATAACACAGTTATGAAATTATGGTACAAAGTCACTAATATTTAGCTATTCAGACACATGGCTTTAAAAATGATAAATGCTAGAGCACAGGATAGGAAATAGTTAAACAACAGCTGTATAGTATGCTTAACTGCCTTGGGAATTAATGTCAATAGTGCAGACTAAGATTTTTAAGTAAGTGACATTAAATATGGGTGTCATATATACATATAATAGTTAAACCCTTAAAAGTAGTGATCTAAAGGGTAAACTGAAGTTTATCTGACATTTAACGAATGAAAGTAAATAGCTGAAATACTTGCACACTCCACCTGTGATATTTCCTTGAACCATATTAATAATTACTTAACCATATCTCTAAGGGGAGGGGAAAAAACGTCCAATTTTTCTAAACTTGGTAGCTTCTTAAAAATGAAATGGAATTACATTTCATTTTTAAGTGGAATTGCAGTTAAATGGAATTACAGTTCTGGGATGCAAGCCAATTTATGATGAACACCTATGGCATAATTTAAGGTTGATGTAGTTTTACAAGGAAAAAGATGAACTAAATATTATACTCTTAAAAGGTGTTTTTAACCAAAAAAAACCCCACCTATTTTAAGAAATATTAATGACTAGGAACCTAATTTGCCAGTTTAATTTTAGACTGCACTTAACCTAAAAAAAAAAAAGAAAAATAGTCAGACTTTAATAAAACTTGTTTGAGAGGAATCATTTCCTCAAAGTTAAGTAATAATAAATTCCTGATGTCATTGGGTGGCAAAGTATTCATACAAAAAAAGTACCTGCACACTTTTGGTAAGAAAACCTCATATTTCCCATGTGCAACTGGAACCAATATCATGCCAATTTGAAAGTATCTGTCTTTTATAAAGCTACAAAGCAGGATGCAGAAATGAAATATGCAGTTGAGTCCATAAAAAAAAAAAAAGACTCCCTATCATTTTTCTCTATTTGGTATTCTCTAACAAATAAGCTATGGAAAATAAAATAAAAAGTGAATGGAAAGTAATCTACTGATCATCAGGAAAGTAATATTAACATAATGATAATACTGAGAGGTTCCACTTGTTTTTAAAAAGTGAAGCTGTGATTTTTAAACACTAAAGCAAGCTTATACAGGTAGAAATACATCAAATGATTGAAAGAGATTATTCCATATATAAACATGATGGGGACTGGGCCTAGTCACTCAGTGAAGATAATACTGTTCTCCACAAATTAAAAAACAGAAGCAGAAAGGTAGAGGGCTGGTGGGGAATGTCAACCTTACTAAAATATTTTGTGCCACTGACTGTATATGTTATAAAAATGACACATTTGTATCCTAGATTACCAATAAGCATAACCAAATAGAATGATAAATCCAAAGGCAGTCTTTGAAAGAGCCCTTGCCCTCCTCAGATTGATCACTAGCTGCAGAATAATGGACAAGATACAGAAAAAAAGCCAAAAATAAGATTAAAAAAATAAAAAAGACTTCACCTTTCCAGACAGGAAGGCCAAGGGACTTATACAAAGCAAAAATAAAGACATATACTACAAGGGGAAAAAAAGCTTGATAATTAAATATAAAATGGATGAAAACTAATATCCTTATAATATAAAGTTTGGACTAAAGAAAAATTAGTAAAACTAAGAAGTCTGAACATGCTAGAAAAGGCAAATATTTAAGTACACACTATGCTGTGGACAAACAGCATGCTTAATTCCCAAAATCACTGAATAAAAAACTTAAATAGCTGACTGTGTATCTCAGGGAGTAGTACATTAATTAATTCACCATTACTTTAAAAAACTGACTTTGGGAGTGTTTAAAATCTTTTACCATGACAACTAAGCAATTCTTCTCAGACTCTAACAGCAACTCCACAGCTCTAATATATTTTTAATTATATATATGTAATAGCTGTATATTTGTATATAAATATATTTTTATGTATATTGGGACTTTAAAGTAGGCAATAGTATTCACCACACTAAATCATGAATATTAAGGGTTTCAGCGTAGTAAATGAACAATTTAAGTCCAAGATAGATAGATACATAGATATATATCTCTACAGACAGATTTTTTATATTGTTTTTATTTTTATTTATTTATTTTTCACATCAAAGAAGACATACAAATGGCCAACAAACACATGAAAAGATGCTCAACATCACTAATCATCAGAGAAATGCAAATAAAACCACAATGAGGTATCACCTACACAGGTCAGAATGGCCATCATCAAAAAATCTACAAACAACTACATGCTGGAGAGGGTGTGGAGAAAAGGGAACCCTCCTGCACTGTTGGTGGGAATGTAAATTGATACAGCCACTATGGAGAACAGTATGGAGGTTCCTTAAAAAACGAAAAACAGATTTTTTAAATAAAGAACACTAAGGCAAAAGTTGGAGAAATATCATGAATACAAAATTTTAAGGTACACCCAGTGCTGCAATGGGCTTTGTTATGACAGAAGTTTTTACAATCTACCTACTTTGGTCCAGCCCAGCAGCTGTGGCAAGTGGTGGTGGTGAATCAGAAGGAAGTGGCAGCTGCACATACTCTCTGGCAGCACAATAAATGCAGTCTCTGTCCCCCCTTGACTTCTCTCTCAGGGCCTCCCTCGACACAGAAAGCAAAAAGAGTGAGCAATGAGAAAGAAAGCCTGAAGCAGCTGCCTTGATCATTCAGATGCTGGTTGTAGCTCTCACACACAGACTTGTGTCTGAGTATCATATTCCATAGGCCATGCAAAGCTCTGAAGGAGGCCCTCTCTCTATGGAAGTAACCAAAGATGGAAGTAACCAAAGAGTCATCTAGACACTTGAGCCAAAACCCTTGTCATTTTCCTAGACTATTCCTTATTCTCCACATGAAATCAGTTGCGAAGTCCTACCAATTCTATCCCTTAAATCTCTTGAATTCCTTCTCTTAACTCCATCCTCGCTGTTCAGACCTCTATTTTGGGCTATTTTTTTATTTTAATCTACTCAAAATCGATACATCCTCTACACTGCTGCCTTCAGAAGTGTTTTTCTAAAATATAAATCTTAATATGTCGCCTGTTAGAAGTTCTTCTACAACTCCCTATTACTAAAATTATATGGTCCAGAGCCCAGCTACAGAGAAAACAGTGGTTTTTCAACCTTGCTGCAAGACACATAGAAATAAAAAGGGGAAACCATGTATCATTCAAAATACTTAATATGGCAAATAAGACTCTTCGTGATCTGGAACCCAACTAGTCTCTTGTCAATCTCTGTTACAAACTGTGCTCTAGTCAGACTGAACTACTTGTATTTCTATCAAAGATACCATGCTCTTTCAACTCTCCTTCTCTAACAGAATGGTCTTGCATGGTACTAGCAGACTTCAATTTATCCTTTAAATTCTACCATCTCTCTGAAGACTTTTTTGACCTTCTCCCATATAATGGTGTGCTTGCTTATCTGACAATCTCCCTCTCTGGAGGTCAGCTCCTGAGAGAGGAACCATAGATGACTGGTGTTCATAATTTTAGCAACCAGCACAATTACACTTAATACACCTCAGGAGGAAGAAGAATCTTGGCACTTGGCACTGTCATGACTCTCCTGACTATACCTTTTAAATTCCCTCCAGTTTAAAAACTCATTTCAGAAACATCTGTGCCCTCAAGGCACTGTAAGATAAGGTAGGGTCGAATGCAGTGAGGTAGAGAAACAAAAACGAGTAACAGGTATTCTCAGACTTAGAAGAACTTACAATTTAGAGCGGAAAACAGACTCAAAAAGATAAAGAGGGAAAATAAATCTTTAGTAATAAGAATTTTGAAGGAGGATGTCTTCTTTAGCAAATAACCTGGGATTAACTGATGACAGTGCTTGTAACACAGCCAAAACTAAACACTGCCTCAATTATCTCTAATTTTTGACCTGGAAAAGTAATTAAGGGAGCCAGTTTTGCTTTACCAAGGCATGCTATATTCTTCTGACCTCTGAATGAAAACATTTTGGGTTTGAAGACCGAAACAAAATTTAGACCTTTTGGTGTTAGAAGGTTAGGTGTTTGTTTGGGGTTGAAAGAGGTTCCTGTCAAAATGTTTCCTAGCTTAGGAATCAGGGACCCTCTTGGATCCTAAACATAATAAATATTTATTTCAAGATTTAATTATAAATTGACAGGAAAGATGTGAAAGGTTTCCTTATAGTGTTCACATTTAAAATTAAACATACCTCTAACTTAACACACACCTCTACACTCACTATTACTACTCTAGATAGGCTCAAAAGCTAAAAATGTACTTCAGGAAAAGATATACTCTCAGGTCAAGGAAAAGTTCAAGACTCAATAATCACACAGCTTTGCTTATAGTAAGAATTACTGAGGATGACAGGCAAAACATGTGGCTTTAATGGAATTCAAAAGGGAAAGGATATTCTTTTCAACAAATGATACTGGGACAATTGGGTATCTATGTCCAAAAAGATGAACCTGAATGCATATCAAACACCATACACAAAAATTAACCCAACATAGATCCGAGGTCTAAATGTAAAAGGTAAAACTATAAAACTTTCAGAGAAACATAGGAGGAAATCTTCATGGCTTTCAGTTAGGCAAAGGTGTCTTAGATATGATACCAAAAGAATAATCCACAAAAGAAAAAAACTGGTAAACTCAACATTATCAAAATTCAATATGTTTATGCTACAAAAGAAAATGAAAATATAAACCATACTATGGTCGAAAATATTGACTAGTTCAATATCTACAAAAGAAATGGTTGGGAATTCCCTGGCGGTCTAGTGGTTAGGACTCATCGCTTTCACTGCAAAGGGTGCAGGTTTGATCCCTGGTTGGGGAACTAAGATCCAGCAAGCCGTGCAGCACGGCCAAAAGTTTTAAAAAAATAAAAATAAAAAAGAACTGGTATCCAGAATATATAAGGAACCCATAACTTAATAAGATAAATGACCAATTTTTTTAAATAGGCAAAATATGTGAATATTTCAACAAAGAAGGCACTTGAATGGTTAATAAGGATATAAAAAGATGCTCAACATCATTATTTATTAGGGAAATGCAAATTAAATCCACAATGGGATACCGTTTTCACCCACTAGAAAGGTTACAATCAAAATGACAGGTAATACTATCTCTGGACCATGCACACACCTGGGTAAAAGGGCAATAGTTTCTCCAAAATTTATTCTATTTTGGGGATGGGAAATGCTCTGTATCTTTTCAAAAGCTAAACAGAAGCCCACCCACTTCCTCCTAACTCCTACCCCTACCCTCCACACACATTAAAAAAAACTTTTTTGAGACAGATATTACTACTGTATAGCTCAGGAAACTCTAGTCAGTATTCTGACCTATAGGTAATGACCTATATGGGGACAGAATCTAAAAAAGAGTGGATATATGTTTATGTATAACTGATTCACTTTGCTGGACACAACATTATAAATCAACTATACTCCAATAAAAATAAATAAATAAATAAAGACAGATATTAATAAATGATGCCAAGGATAAAAAAAAATGGGAACCCTCATGCTACTGAAAATGCTAAATGGTATAGCCTCTTTGTAAATCAGTTCCTATACCTATTCCTAGACATACAGCCCAAAGAAATGAAAACATATATCCACACAAGGACTTACATGTGAATGTTTGTTTCAGAGCAGCATTATTCACAATGCCCAAAATGTGAAAACAATCTAAAAATCATCAACTAATGTATGGATAAGATAGATAATAGCTAGATAAAATATAGTATAGCCATACAATGGAATATTATTTAGAAACAAAAAGAAATGAAAATATGCTACAATACGAACCTCAAAAACATGGAAGAAGCCAGACACAAAAGACCACATATTGTATGATTACACTTATATGAAACGTCTAGATAGGCAAATCTACAGAGACAAAAAGGAGATAAAAATTGTTGCCCAGGTCTGGGGAAGGAAAATGGGAATTAAATGTAAACTGGAATGACAGATCTTTTGGAGGTGATGGAAATGTTCTAAAGCTGGATTGTGGTCAGGCTCAGTACAAAATAAAAATGTTCAAAAAGCAGGATTTTTGCCCCCTTTCTTCTAGATCTGTCATGATACTTTTTATTTGCTATATAACACTGTGCTTCCTTAGTCATGAGGATACTTGCTGGGTGAGTATAGACCTTCACGGGCATGCAAGGGCACATATATCCAATCCTGACCTTCCCTGGGTCCACAACCCTGCTGGGGTTGGTGGTGACAGCAGTAACTGAGCAGGGGCAGAGAATACATGACTGAAAACTTGTTGCAGAGAGACAGGTCTATGTGGCTCCAAGCCCCTAAAGTATGCCCTGCTGTCCCATCAGACTTTACTTACCAAACACAAATTCAAATATAAAATAATTAAGAATATCAAGATGCAAGGCACAGGGCCCTGTGAGACTGCACTGGTCATAGACACATGAAGCAGGAATCAATATGGTGATGACTGCACAACTTGGTGAATTTAGCAAAATTCACTGAATCATACACTGAAAATGGGTCAACTCTATGGTATATAAAATTATACCTCGATAAAGTGTTGTGGGTTTTTTAATGGCTTTAAGTCTTTGGTGGCAGCATGTTAAAATTTACCAAATGAGTAAAGCATCACAGACAGTGCATGTGTCTGTACTTTATGTCTAGGCCTAAGTGAGTGTCCCAGCCTGAGGGTCTTTCCCAGAGCCAGATAAACAAAGGATAAAGGAACTGTATCTCAAAAAGCCCCACATCAGGTCAGAAGATATGGTTCTCCTTTTGAATGTGTAAGTGGACAACTCTTTGTAGATAAAATAAGGGTGATTCCTGAGGTAATGAGTTCAACTCACAACTGGATAAGACCTTTTAAATGCTAGGAGTTTCTAACCAGAGAGTATGGGCAAATGCACAGTACTGTGACCACAATCAAGACTGAATTTCCATCAAAAGATCTCCTCTTACACTGAGCAATTCCTAGTGCTAAACTGTTTCCAACTGAGCCTACTGTGACTCAATGAACCAGAGGCCTATATCTCTATGCTGGCTTGTTTGTGATAAGCATTCTTGAAAGACCTCACGTTCTGCCAAAATGCATACTTAAAAATTATAGTTAAATACAGAAAGAAAGAGGGGAAAAAAGACTTTCAAATTTGTTGTTTTAAAAAAAAAATGTTTTTTCTATTCTAGCTTCTTGGCATTACATAATTTTAGAATCAGTTTGTCAATTTCTACAAAAAGAGAATGTTAGGATTTTTAATGGTTTAGTGTGTTCATATAGAAAAACAGGGGAGAACTGACAGTTTAAAATATTGACCATTCAGATTGAAGTACATGATTATCTTTATGAAGATCCTTATTTTCTACACTTCCAGGAACAAGATATTTGTAAAAGCTATTTTAGCATCCTTGCCCACCAAGTCTTGTATGTTTCTATTGATTTGGGGATTTCTTCCCCCTGCTAATGTGTATTATATTTCTGATTGTTTGCCAGGATAATTATCTTTGGTTACCAGAAAAAAAATTAGGCATAAAATAGCATTGAGGCAATCCTCACAAAACCTATACAAACTTCATAATCAGAGCACTAACAAAAACATTAACAATCCTCCCAGAAGTGTTAGCATAGTTTATTTTAAAAGGTTATTACATTGCAAATAAATAGATTATACAGTAAATATAAATTTTATGATAAAGGAAGAAAAAAGTAAATGTAATTTGATGGGAAGGAGTTGTAAAGAAGGAGTAAGGTTGCCAAGTTATGAAAACAAGGGCAGAATGCACAAAAATTAGGAAGAATTCCAAAAACAGCACTTCCGAGAGAGAGTGCAAGGCAAAACTAAGCCAAAAGGAAGAACATGGCGAGAATGGACATCCTGTATGGTACTCTATTCATTCTCCTGTGGCTTACTGCATTAAGCTGTGTTGATGTATCTGTATATCTGAGTTCAGCTGCTATTACCCAGTTATGTAACACATTTACCTGCTAGGAAAAATCATGTGCCAACCAAATGACTTCCACATTATAGAGATATCATTCCCCTATTTACCAGACAAATGTGAACTAATTCATGTTACAGATACATGTTCTAGAAACAGACAATGTAACAGGACAGAACATATTTGATTTACTTCCTGCTTCAATTTGTGTCCAAGTTGTCAACTCTTTCCCTCACCCTTTCTCTGGCTTGCTTTACCCAAGATTCCCAATGCTGGACACCTACAAGTATTCATATTTGTGGAACCCTCCTTCAGATTATTTTCCTCTGTATGGGTTTATTATTTTATCTTGAGAATCAGGAAGGCACAGGGGTGGGTGTTTATCAGGATGGTTTTAAAATACAACAGAGAGGGCTTCCCTGGTGGCGCAGTGGTTGAGAGTCCGCCTGCCGATGCAGGGGACACAGGTTCGGGACCCGGTCAAGAGAAACTAAGTACATATTCCTATTCCTTAAATTTAAAAGGCAATACTTCATTATTTTCTCAAATCAAAAACAATGTCTCAATTTAATTTTTCTTACTATAGCTCTAGATAAAAATACTTCCCCACATTAATCTATACCACAGTTTTGCTATATTCAAGGCAAGCAGTACAATTTTTTTTAAAGGCACTGAATTTGAATAGCTCTTTAATACTGGCACAAACTTAGTAATATAAATTTTTGTGCAAATTGTAACTATGTGTATGTGACATACCAATAAAATAACATGGCAAATATCTCCCCTAATTTTTTTAAAGCTATGATTACTCTCTAGAAATGTTACAAAGATTGAAATATGTGTTTTAATTTAGAAAAATCTATTGGTCAAACAAGTTTTCATCATTAAAAAGATGCAAACTATAGAACCAATGAAAAGTAAACACTGTTTCCTTAAGTAAGCTTTCTGTTTTACTTTTAAAATTTCTTCTGTCTCTTTTAAAGTGGTGATTGTTATATTTATAGTGTTCAAGTCCCAGATATCAAAAGTCATTTAGCCTCAAATGAGCCTTAGAATCACGTCTATCCTTCAATCCAGGGATTTTGTTAATGAAATAATCAGAAGATAGCACCAAAATTTAGCAACAATCTATTTATAAAAACAACAAATGAGGGCTTCCCTGGTGGCGCAGTGGTTGAGAGTCCGCCTGCCGATGCAGGGGACACGGGTTCATGACCCGGTCCAGGAAGATCCCACATGCTGCGGAGCAGCTGGGCCCGTGAGCCATGGCCGCTGAGCCTGTGCGTCCAGAGCCTGTGCTCCGCAAGAAAAATGACCTAAATGCTTATTAGAGAATTGGTTAAATAAATTATGATATGGAAAACATTAAATGATACTATAGATAAATATGAAAAGACAGTCAAAATAAAGTTAAAAGAGGTAACAAAATAATACAGTGTGTTTTTGTAAAATATGTATTATACATGAAAATAGGAAGAGATCTAGAAGGTTATTTACCAAGGCTAAACCAGAGTTCTCAAAGTGTGATCCCCAATCAACAGCATCAGCATCACTTAGGAATTTATTAGAAATGAAAATTCTAGGGTTGTACTCCATTCCTACTGAACCAGAAACCTTGGAGGTAGGGCCCAACAATCTGTGTTTTAATAAACCCGCCAAGTGATTCTGATGTGTGCCAAAATTTAAGAACCATTACTCTAGATTCTTTATTGGATCAAGATCCCTTTGAGACTCTGATGAAAATTATGAACTTTCTCCCAGGAAAGTACCCATTTGGACAAATGCTCAATTTTACATATATTTCAAAGACAAACATAGGGCAGAGGGTGCCTTGCAGCCATAATATACTATTCCCAAATGGGATATATCTATTGAGCCCTAGGACTCTACCTACAACAAATAACGCATACTTATTGCACGTAAGTTGCCAAAATTAAATTGAGAAAAATGAAAGAACCAGAAAACTGTAAACCAATCCCTCAAGTCTGGCACACCAGTATTTCTTCTGGTTTGTCTTCACTTACTCAGATTCCATTGCTGACACAAAATCTCCTGGGTTTAACTTTCCAAACTTCTGAACTTTATTGAGTTCATAGGCTGAACTTGTGGCCTTTGCAATGGAGAATTCTCACATGATCGCTATTCCATTTAACTATCAATCTGTACTTCATGGTCTTAAGAAAAAAAACTTTTTGGATAAGTTTATTTTTAATTTTTAAAAATTTTTGAACAATGTGAATGTTTTAGAAACATGGAGCACAGAACTCATATGTCCTATAATTTAAGCATATCCCTTAGCTTATAGTAAGAACAAATATCAAACTACAAAGACTTCAAGTTATAGTTTCATAAGGAAACAAAGGCTAAAAATTAAAAGATGTAATTAGCCAATCAGTAATCATCCCCTAATTTTATTTTTCCAAATCAACTGCAGGTTTCTGTGGTAACATATGCATCTCATATGATAATGAATTTTAGCCATATATAAACATAAATGTCATTCTAAGAAAAATATTTCAACTCTTTTAAAAATGCTATATGTACACCTGCTATTCTCCTATCAATTCTAGCAGGAAACAATTTTTCCTCTACATCATGAGCAATAGAAAAGTACTTATTAAAACATTAATCACAGTCCATTATATTCTGACTCACTGCCAAAAGTTCCCATTACATCACTGAAAATATCTATTAACCAAAACCTGCTTCTGACAAGTTACAGGAGTGTAGCATTCAGAATTTAGTAATGTAATAGTCAGTTTAAAAAGAACAGTTACACAATTGATTTTGCAATGGCAGCAAAAATAATTTTTTTCTGACATTTATTATGAAAAGGTTGATTTAATTGGTGTTTCTACTGTAAAATTATTTTAAAATTATTTCGAATTTCACCTAGTATTATTAAACACATTTACTATGAAATTCTTAAATACAGACGACTGTTTAAAGAATTTCAAAATGTGCTGAATACACCACTGTATGTAAAACTATACTGTCTTGTGTAAATATAGGCCTTGTTTAGAGCCATGTCTCACAGGAAATTGTAGCAAATGAAAACCATCCCCGTTTTTCCACTCCCACTCTTTAGGATTTATGTCTTTACATGTAAAACCAGTTATATGGAGAAACAAAAAAACATGGCAACAATACTTTCAAACCAGAATAATGACTACTATGGGCATTCTTATAATGTTAAAATAATTGAATATTATTAGAAGCAAAGCTTAGATATATTTTGATTCTGTACCGGCAGAACCAACTATCTAGTCTTCACTTGCTGGACATTTTTTCGAAGAGTGGTGACACTAGATTCTTCCAAAGCAGGAGAAAGGTGGTTGGCATTTAGGAATAAAGTACTAAGAAAAAAGCATAGAGAATATCGGTAATTATTTCCTGAGAATAGAGACCATTTACAGCTTATTGTGGTTTTGAATATTGACAAAAAAGAACTACATAGTAGAAACAGGCAATTTTTTTCTTCTATTTACTGTGTTTTCAAAGTTTTCCTATAATGAACATATCATCTTTATAATGGGGAAAACTCAAAGAATTTATCTATTTTAATAGAAGGCCTTAAGACAGCCTCATGTGACAACTGGGGGAGAAAAATCTTACTTGCCTTAATGCATTATACTGTATGTATTTTTTTTTCAAATTTAGATGTTTATAATCTCTATTTCTAAAAATAGGAGTGAATGACAATTTCTAGTATCTTGTATAAAATCTAATGTTTCTTAAGCATGATGCTTAATTTAGTTAGAAAATTCATGGTAGAGGGATTTAGAGAAATTAAAAGCATGAATTATATCTTAGTTAATAAGGGGACAGAAAAAGAAAACAGACCTAGGTTACAATCATAGAACATTATAACTTTAAATTAGCAGGGTTCTTTAACCTAAGAGCCAGCTTGTTTTACATTTGAAAGGTTAAGAGAGTCACCAAGCTACACATGTCTAATAATTTCCTAACAACTCAATCTCCAGATTACTTTTCCTTCTTTTTTTTTTAACTTTAGTCTCTTCAAATGGAAATACAATTTCTACATAACCAAAGAAAATAAAGTTACCTCTACTTGAAAGTGGTTTTTAAGAGAATATGACTCTTTCAGGGCACACCTCAAAATAGTTACCTGAATTCTAGCATGTGATCCTGAGTTCTTGCCAAGGAAATGAAGAATTAATGAGTGATTGTACACTCTACAGTACCCTCAATTAAAGGGCCAGTCAACATACAATTACAAGAGAGGGCTTCCCTGGTGGCACAGTGGTTCAGAATCCACCTACCAATGCAGGGGACACGGATTCAAGCCCTGGACCAGGAAGATTTCACATGCCACAGAGCAACTAGGCCCGTGCGTCACAACTACTGAAGCCCGTGTACCACAGCTACTAAAGCCCACCCGCCTAGAGCCCATGCTTGGCAACAAGAGAAGCCACTGCAACGAGAAGCCCGTGCGCTGCAACGAAGAGTAGCCCCCGCTCGCCACAACTAAAGAAAGACCTCGCGCAGAAACGAAGACCCAACGCAGCCAAAAATAAATAAATTTATAAAAAATAAATAAATAAAAGAGAGGCTTTTGCTGGTGTTTTTACAGACTCTCAGTTCATACATATTATCCCCAGTGTGAATATAAATCTTGAGGTGATTAATTTTTGTTCTATGTCTTATTACTAAAATTATTATTTACAAAACTCAAAACTGCTTCTAAAAACACTTAACAATACCCATTAAGTCTTCTTTAGAACAACTACAAGCAAAAGATAAATGACAAGGGAATTAATTCCCTGGCGGTCCAGTGGTCAGAACTCTGTGCTCTCACTGCCAAGGGCCCGGCTTCAATCCCTGGTCGAGGAACTAAGATCCTGCAAGCCACGCGATACAGCCCCCCCAAAAAAAACAGATACATGACAAATCACTACTAGTATACTCATCTCACTTCTTCCTCATCTATTTAAGCCTTTAACAAGCACTCCTTGATTACTACTTCTGTTATGCAACATTGACTATTGAGTGATTCTCAATGGTATGATGTATATGTTACATATTTTTATATTTGTCTATAAATTTGGACAGAAAACAAACTACAGGGTATGACTATTCTTAATAGGCCTTTAAAAATCATTACACTTAATAAAAAATAGAGATTATAGAAAGATAAACATTACTTAAAAACTTAATTTTGAAAAAAATTAAATTCATATAGAACATGTAAGACAATTAAATGACCCAGACTACATAATTTGACATTGTTTTTATATTAAAGTACTTTGGACAAAAATGCAATTTGATCATCATAATGAAAAAACAAACAAAATCAATCAACAAAGTTAAGGCTGAACTTAAACTTCAAAATGAGTTTAACTTCAATATTTACAGAGTTCACTACAGATCAGCAATATTCCCAGTAACAAATGTTAACTCCAATGGTAGCATTTGTCACTCAGATAGCTAATGTTTATATAGCACTTATCATGTGTCAGATATTATTCCAAGGGTTTATCATTAACTCACTTAATCCTCACAACTCTATGAAATAGGCACATCTTGAAAATGAGGAAATCAAGACACACAGAGATTAGTAAAGTGTCCAGGGAATTAAAATTAGTCAATGAAAAGCCCAGTATTCAAACCCAGGCAGTCTAGCTCCAGAGTATGTTCTCTTCTTACACTAAAAGGTTAATTTGATAATAAAGCTTAAATACTTTGGTTTTATTGCATCTTATGTTTGATAAATTAAGAGAGGAATAGGTGACATTATTCCTACTGGTAATTTATCATCTTGGTTCTATTCATTAATCACACTGATTTTTCATCAGGTGGGGGCAGTATATAATTTCAACTACTACATTGCATTCCTTTTGTCTACGTTAACTAGCCCCCAGTGATGACCAATCAAAATGAGACTCATTCAACAAGTGTCCACCTCCATTAATTCTTCCTTTGCCCCTAAATCTAGATGTGACCTCTCCCTCTCCCTTGGTACATAAAACCTTCTTCACTACTAAACAACAATAACAGTTAATATTTATTGAATGTTTCTTAAGTATTAAAAGCTTAAATATCAATACTATAAACTAAGTTATATAATCAAAACAATCCTGAGAGATAGATTCTATTACCATCAGCCTTTTACAAATAAGAAAAGTAAGGTTGAGAGAGGTCAAGTTCTCATAGCTAATGAACAGAGCTTGGGTTTGAAGCCAGGTATGTTTAACACTAAAATCTATGTTGCTTAAGCCAGGCACAGTGACACTACGGCAGTATATATCTTTTTTTTTTTTTTTTTTTTTTTGGTTTGCGGGCCTCCCCCTTTTGGGCCCCAGATCTTCCCAGAACGGGGCACGAACCCGTGTCCCCTGCAACGGCAGGCGGACTCTCAACCACTGCGTCACCAGGGAAGCCCGGCCGTATATATCTTACATTGCTTTGTATCCTATTTATTTACATATGATGCCCAAAATGATGGCTTATATACTTTTAATTCCTAAAAATAAATTTGGCTTAATGAGCAATCTGATGAATAAACGGATGATAAACAGATGATTACTACTGTACAAAAGCTACATATCTAATGAAAAAAAAATGTAACAGATTAGCAATTCTCAAACTTTTTGGCCTTAAGACCTCTTTACACTCTTAAAAATTACTGAGGACTCCCAAAGAGATTTCATTTAGATGGGTTATATTTACCTGTATTTTCTATATTAAAAATTAAAACTAAGAAATTGGAAAATATTTATTCATTTAAAAATAATAATTAAAGCCCATTACATGTTAACATAAGTAACATACCATGTTGACAGTAGTCAAAAGGAAGATAGAATGACTATTTTAGTATCAAACTAATTAGAGTTCGTAGCAAAGAATATTATCAGGAATAAAGAGGATCACTTCATAATGATAAAGAGGTCAATAAATTAACAGGTTATAACAACAACCATAAATGTTTAGTTCCTAATATAACAGCATTTGCAGAAGACATTATTTACATTTTTAAAAATCCAATGGACTACAAAAAAACTACTAAGACTAATAAATGAGTTTTGCAAGGTTGCAGGCTACAGAATCAATATACAAATATGTCCTCATTCCAGAAATAAACAATCATAAATTGAAAAAAATTTTAAATACCATTTACAATAACAAAGTATAAAATACTTAGGAATAAATCTGACAAAATATATGCAGGACCTGTACACCAAAACTGTACATTATTGAGAGAAATTAAAGACCAAAATAAATGGAAAAATAAACCTTGTTCGTGAATCAAAAGACTCTATTTTTAAGACAGAGACAATTCACTCCAAAATCATCTATTGATTTAGTACAATCCCAATCAAAATTTTGGCAGATCTTATGAGTAATGATACCCATGTAGCACAAGGACACTTACAGCACAGATATTGGTTTCTAATACTATTCTCCAATAAAAGAAACCAGGGCTTCTTAGAAAAATGGCTGCTTCTAGAACTGGGTCAAGAAATACATATACCATGAGCCTGGAGCATCTTGCAATGCTGAAAGTAAAGACGTACTTTAAAAAAGATGCAATGATGGGAAAAAGGCACATAGGCACCAGAGCCAACTAAAAACATCTCAAATGGCCAAAACTGGATTATAACCCAAAGTGTAAAATAAATATTCATGAGTCCTTAGTGATAGGAAAAAAATGATTGAATAAGTAAATAGATGGGGCAGAAGATAATTTATGTAGACACTACATCCTCAAGGAAAGTGAGCATAAATCCCCACTCCTTAAGTGTAGTCTGTGCATAGTGACTTTCTTCCAAAGAGTGTAATAAAGATAGGGGGAATAAGAGTACTTTACAGTGGAGAAATCTGACAAACAATACCTTAGCCAGGTGATCAAGGTTAACATCAACAGTGATAAGACATGTTGATAGCATGTACCCTTGATATGAAGTGATGAAAATGGTACCTTATCTCTGTGGTCTTCCTCAAAAGAATATAAAACCCGAGTCTGATCATGAGAAAAACACTAGACAAATTACAATAGAAGGACATTCTACAAAATATATGGCCACCGCTCAAAACTGTCAAGGTCATCAAAATCAAGGAAAGTCTGGGAAATTGTCACAGCCAAGAGGAGCCTAAGGAGACATGCCTACTTAATGTAATGTGGTACCCTGGATGAGATCCCAGAACATAGACAGGACATTAGATAAAAACTAAGGAAACTGGAATGAAGTATGGACTTTAGTTAATTAAAACATATCAATATCAGTTCATTAATTATAACAAATATATTATACTAATGTTAGGTGGTAGGTAATAGTACGAGAAATCACGTGGGGGTATATATAAACTCTCTATACTATCTTTGCAATTTTTCTATAAATCCAAAGATGTTCTAAAATTAAATTTTTTTTCTAATTCCAGCAGGAGTTTTTACAGAAATGGACAAATTGATCCTAAAACTTACATGGAAATGCAAAGAACCTAGAACAGCCAAACAGCTTTCTAAAAAAAAAGAATAAATCAGAGGGCTGATATTCAGACTTTTTTATAAAGCTATGGTAATCAAGACAATATAGTTTTGGTATCAAGATCAACAAACAAATTATTGAAAGAGAAAAGAGGTGAGAAAGAGATCCACAAATATATGGACAACTAACTTTTGACAAAGGTGAAAAGGCAATTTACTGGAGAAATAATAGCCTTTCAACATATAGTGTGGAAACAACTCAATATGCATATGCCAAAAAAAACACTACTTCAAATCATACCTCTTACCATATACAGAAATGAACTATAAATCACAGGCCTAAGTGATGCTAACCCCCAAAATATAAAATTTCTAGAAGAAAACACAGAAGAAATTATTTTGACCTTGAATTAGGCAAAAATTTCCTAGATATAACACCAAAAGCATGATCCATAAAAAGACAAAAACTCTAATTCGAAAAGATACATGCACCCCAATGTTCAAAGCAGCACTATTCACAATAGCCAAGACATGGAAGCAACCTAAATGGCCATCAACAGAGGGATGGATAAAGAAGATGTGGTATATATGCAATGGAATATTACCTATCTACTAAAATAAAAATGAAATATTGCCATTTGCAGCAACATAGATGGACCTAGAGATTATCATACTAAGTGAAGTAAGTCAGACAGAGAAAGACAAATACTCTATGATATCACTTATACAAAGAATCTAAAAAATAATACAAATGAACTTATTTACAAAACAGAAACAGACTCACAGACATAGGGAGCAAACCTATGGTTACCAAAGGAAAAAGGGGAAAGGGAGGGACAAATTAGAGGTATGGGATTAACATATACACATCACTATATACAAAATAGATAAACAACAAGGATTTACTGTACAGCACAAGGAACTATATTCAATATCTTGTAATAACCTATAATGAAAAAGAATCTGAAAATATTTATATATATAAAGTGAATCACCTTGCTGTACACCTGAAACTAACACAATAATGTAAATCAACTATAGTTCAACTTTTAAAATTAATTTTTAAAAAGCATGATCCATAAAAGAAAAAATATATAAATTGGACTTATCAAAATTAAAACATCTACTCTCCTAAAGACACTGTAAAGAGATGGAAAGACAAACCACAGACTGAGAGAATATATTTGCAAACTACATATCTGATAAACAGAATATATAAAAACTGGATATCAAAATATACAAAAAGCTCTCAAAACCCAGGAAGAAAACAGACCTAATAAAGAAATGGGCAAAAGATTTCGACAGACACTTCACAAAGAAGATATATGGATGGCAAGTAAACACATGAAAAGATTGTCGGGACTTCCCTGGTGGTGCAGTGGTTAAGAATCCACCTGCCCATGCAGGGGACATGAGTTCAATCCCTGGTCCGGGAAGATCCCACATGCCACGGAGCAACTAAGCCCAAGTGCCACAACTACTGAGCCTGCGTGCCACAACTATTGAAGCCCGCATGCCTAGAGCCTGTGCTCCACAACGAGAGAAGCCACCGCAATGAGAAACCCATGCACTGCAATGAAGAGTAGCCCCCGCTCGCCGCCAACTAGGGAAAGCCCAAGCGCAGCAACAAAGACCTGTCACAGACAAAAATAAATAAATAAATTTATTTAAAAAAAAAAAGATTCTCAGCATCACTAATCATTAGGGGGAAATGAAAATTAAAACAATGATATCCTACTACACATCTACTAGAATGACTAAAATTTTAAAGACTGATGATACCAGTTACTGGTGAGGATGAAAGGCAACTCGAACTCTTACACACTGGTGGTAGAAATGTAAAATGGTATAAGCTTTTCGGAAGACAATTTGTCCGTTTCCTCAAAACTTATGCATACATCTACATATGATACAACCATTCCACTCCTAGGTATTTACCCAAGAATAAAAGGCTGTGCATGAATCTTCATATCAGCTTTGTTTTATTAGCCCAAAACCAGAAAAAAAAAAAAACTGGAAACAACCCAAATATCCAACAAGAAAATAAATGGAAAGGAAATTGTGGGATATACATACAATGGAAAAGTACTCAGCAATAAAAAGGAATGAACCATTGATATACACTACAACAAAGATGAATCTCAAAACAATTATTCTGTGTGAAAGAAGCCAGACAAAAAAAGAACACAACTTGTTCAATTCAATTTATATAAAACTCTGAAAAATGCAAAATGATCTACAGTTACATAAAGCACATGAGTGGTTTCTTGGTTGGGAGATGACAAGTGTGAAGGTGAAACTACAAAGTGACGCTAGCAAACTTTTGGATATGAAGGATATGTTCATTATCTTGATTATGGAAAGGATTTCATAACTATATACATATGTCAAAGCTCATCAAACCATGCATTTTAAATATATACTGTTTAGTGCATGTCAATTATACCTCAGTAATGCTGCTTAAAAATAGAATAAATAAATTCTAAATTGCCATAATAAAATGCCATACAGATCCATTAGACCCTTTTTTTAATGTAAGATAATGGAATCTTAGTGACCTTATTTTTACTAAAGCTTGAAACATACTACTGTTTTAGCATCCTAGAAATTATTTCAATTATTCCCCATAATGCTAAAAAAAAAGCTAAAGTAATAAGAAACAAAAGAATGATGGAATCACCTGAAGAATGATGCAATAGTTAAATAAATAACAACTACTATATCAACCTTCAGTTTTCTTACTGCAGTGCCCAAATTACTACACCTTTTTTTATATCATCTCTTAAAAGGATATGACAATATCCTAGATGAATTTTCTCAAACTCAAAAAATCAGTGAGTTACTGGTATATTCTTAAGTATACAATTTAATGATTTTTAGTAAATTTACAAAGCAACCATCAAAACAATCCAATTTTAGCACATTTTCATCAACCCAAAACAGATCCCTGATTCCCAATTACAGTCACTCAAGTGTATATTTTTAAGGACTAAAAGGAAATATTACCTTCTCATCCAGTCAGTCATCAAAGAGAATGGATTTAATTCCATAATAATATGGGACAAGAACTTTGACTATCCATTTTGCTAAAAGAATGTGTGTTAATTTTTTCTTACTTTTTATGATGTTTGTGTACCATCACTTTTACACAACTTGCTACAGCTTTTAAGTAAATAAATACTATAGGTGGGTACATATACAAAGGTATTGTGAAGAAAGGAGATGACGTCGAAATGATTAATTAACTGGATTGGTCATTCTAACTGGTGTTTATAAATCTAAAAATGAGAACCTTTTATAATTATAGGGTAAAAGAGATAGTGGTCCTCTCTTCAATCAAATTACAAGGCATCAAAGTTTTCAAAAGTATTTAATTTTGACAAAGCAAATGCAAAAAAATAAGATAATAAGCTTGGACTTATTACTGATGCATTTGCATTTTTTTTTTTTTTTTTTTCTGCGGTACGCAGGCCTCTCACTGTTGTGGCCTCTCCCGTTGCGGAGCACAGGCTCCGGACGTGCAGGCTCAGCGGCCATGGCTCACGGGCCTAGCCGCTCCGCGGCATGTGGGATCCTCCCAGACCGGGGCACGAACCCGCATCCCCTGCATCAGCAGGCGGACTCTCAACCACTGCGCCACCAGGGAAGCCCCTGCACTTGCATTTTGATGATACAAATGCAAGCAGAACCAGAAGCAGTGATAAGGTAGAACCCTACTAAAGATGTATTTGAAATCTGAACTCAGTATTTACAAGATGGATATGTTCCATGTTCATGCACGACCATTGATCAGTGGTTAGCTGCATTCAAAGGATGTCATCAATTTTGGGTATATATATCTTCTAAACCAAGAACATATGGAATAAAAATTTGATTGTGCTATGTCTCTACTAAATTTTCTAATAAAGTTTTTTTCCACTATTCATTTATTCTTATATCAGCAAAATTATTCATAAAATAACTTAAAATTACACAAAAACTAAAAAGGGTCCATTAGACCTGGATGATAAAAGGGGATGACTATTTTTCCTGATAAAAAAAGGGTTAGAAACAAATGAAATTCCACAAAGCATTATGCTAGAAGAAAATCAGAGGCCATGCCCACCTATGCCCATACATAATTTCCCTTAGCCTCAAAAGTACTGTTTCCTAGATTTTAGAAATTATTTGAGTAGTGACTTCTACTACTATGTACTTTGTGTTTAAAGCAACATTTCTCAAACTTTTCTTACCATAATTAGTAAATATTCTTTACATGAAAAACCACTACAAATGTGTATACATATGCACATATAACTGAACAATACTTACATTTCTTTTTGTTTCACAAAACAATACTTACATTTACTATGTACAGTGCCCTTGTCTAGTTTATTTTGTTTTACTCCATTTTGTAAGATATTGGACAAAATCCACAATCTGAAAACACTAATAATATAGCCTTTCAATATATCATTTTTAAACTTTAAGTTGAGAGTTAAGATGGTCCTGGATAAATTATCTGTAACAAGTAAATAAAACCCACCAAGACCAGTAGGCAAGCTCAACAAACATATGAAGTAGTAGAGCCACCATGAGGTTACACACATTAACTTCAAGCAAATGAAAGGATAAAGGAAACAACTAACTCAGAAAGAATGGCAGCTTCATGGGAAAGTTACCACAGAGTTCCAAGAAATACCCTCCTGCTGCTGACTCTTTTTCTGGGAAACCAGAGCTGTCCAAACGTCTTACAACTGGAACGACTACTGTCTCACTAGCAAGTTCAAGCTATTGAATCCTTCTTCCTCTTCTTCTCTGGGATGAAGAGGTGAAAACAGTAGAATGAAGTAAACATTATTGTTTCTGCTTCCCTTACTTTCAATTCTTTCTAAATTAAGTTTGAAGTAAAACTCAAAGCAAGAGACCTAAAGGTTGAATGAATTTTCTCTAAATCTAAAAACAGTTATTCACTCCTTGGAAGAATATTTTTACAAGATTTAGAAAGTGGCAATCCCTCAAATCCTGATGTTACTCATCATAAACTATCAAAGCAGATACACTGCATGCTTATAACACAAGGCAAACGAGAGGACAGGAAAGACTAAGCTAGTAACAAAAATATAAAGTGCCATCTACACTGGGTAAGGAGGTTAAAAGAAAGTAGAAGGTGATGAATGGTGGGATTTTATTTTGTTTTCATATTCATTAGACCCAGAAAGGGTAAGATAATTTGGGGGCTTGATGGAATAGATAAGATGCTGACTTAAATGAAAATATAAAATTTTTGAAGACTCCCACCCAAAAAGGGCAAAGCAATCATAATAAGAAATCTAAAGAAACATAATCATTGTACAATCATGGCCCAACTGAAAATAATATTTACGTATTTACCATGGAAATAGTGAATACTGATTTAATTTTAAAACTGTGATATAACTGTATTGGGAAATAATAGGAGAAGTGAAATAAGAATAGAGTTTTAGAGGGCTAAATCTTCATCTCTCAGTTAGGATGTCAAGAGGCAGGTCTAAAACTGGAAATCAAGAAACTACAGTACAACTGTATGATTTAGAAATATACAGATAAATAGGACAACAAAAATTAAGATGTAGAAGCTGGGCAGAGTCAAAACTGGTCATCTGATCCACATTTTACCATCTTATTGAGAATTTTCCTTTCAGAAACATTACTCTCTTCAAATATTTTTCATAAACTAAAAAATGATTAACTATCCCTTCTGAACATAAGTAGGACATATTTAGTCAAAAAAGTTACTGGTACTATCTTGGAACCAGAGGGGAGAGACTATTAGAAATTGGAGTAAGCACCAAAGAAGAAGAGTGAGAAATGGTGAAAGAAACTGAATCCTGGTCAGATCACTGGAGCCCTGCATCAAGTCTCACTTGAAGCTATTCCTTCCCTTTCCCTATTGGCCAATAAAGTTCACTTATTATTTAAGGCAAAAAATAAAAGATTAACCAACCATGTTCATTCTGCTTTCCCAAAGCATAGCCAGTTGTTTTCCAGACCCAACAATCACAATTCTTTTAACCAAAGCAGGATCTAATTCCTGACTCGTGCTTATTTCTATTGCTCTTATTTTTTTCAAATCTAAGTCTGCACATTCTTCTGAAATCAGTATGACCAAATATGATGGAGAATTTATTTTTATGACTAAATTGACAAGACTTGGTATTACAGAAACATGACACAGGATCCCATCCTCAGGGCCAACTCTTATCAGGCAACTGTACACCTAGCATATTGGACAGCCAGAGCAGATCATTTTTCATCACACCTGCTCCTTTATACAACAAAATTATTTTCTGTAATAATCATGAAATGAAAAATAATAACAATGCAGAAAAGACACAGATTTTTTCTTCTATTGGATTTTGTACACATTATGCCACTAAAAATTTTTAAATAAAAATAAAATTCACACAGCAAAAGAGGAAAAAGTAACAGACAAAAATACCCATTCATTAGGCTTCCCTGGTGGCGCAGTGGTTGAGAGTCCACCTGCCGATGCAGGGCACCCGAGTTAGTGCCCCAGTCTGGGAAGATCCCACATGCCGCGGAGTGGCTAGGCCCGTGAGCCATGGCCGCTGAGCCTGCACGTCCGGAGCCTGTGCTCCGCAACGGGAGAGGCCGCAACAGTGAGAGGCCCGCGTAACGCAAAAAAAAAAAAAAAAAAACAAAACCCATTAATTATACTAATTTAATTTTTGAAAACAGGAAAATATTTGTAAGTACATAAAAGATTGTCACATCATAGTTTCTGTTTTGAGTTTTACTTATGCAAATTTGTCAGTGAATTCATTAAAGCTGATCTTCCTTGTATATTCATGTTCAATAGGGAATAAAGCCAGATATTTCCATTTATCTTCGCTCATAATAAATTGAAGAATATTTTTTGTTAATTTTAATTTCGAGTTTTCTTTAAG
The DNA here is from genome assembly GCF_003031525.2 of Neophocaena asiaeorientalis asiaeorientalis. NCBI lineage: Eukaryota > Metazoa > Chordata > Mammalia > Artiodactyla > Phocoenidae > Neophocaena > Neophocaena asiaeorientalis. The sequence continues at coordinate 2,250,632 of NW_020171993.1, forward strand.
CAACAGGTATCCAAATAGCTAGAAAATATCTTAATGATAATAAGTTTGATAGTCTTATAAAATAGCTATTTCACAATAAATTCCAGAAATTGCAATAATGTTCATGTCTTTGCTTCTTTAGGATTTTTTCTAGCAACTTTCAGGTGTCCCATAGTCGAAAAGCTTTAAACAAAAATAAATACTCCAAGAACTTAAGTTCTATTTCTTCATCTCTACAATCACTAGACTATCAGTTCACTCCAAATCTACCACTTAAACTCAGAAATATTTAATACCACGGGGGAACTGGAAAGAGAAATTTTGCCAGAAAGGAGTCAGAAGGATTCTAAAATCTGACAAACTTACTCTTGAGTGAGGCTAAATGTAGGTGGGTTCGTTATCAGTGGCGGGGGGTGGTGATGTTCTGGGGCTGACTATAAAACTGGGAGTTCTCTGAATACACCTCTGTATACAACACAATATTATTCAGGAACAAAGAATAAAGATGTGCTCATTGGAAGCTTACTTATATACTATGAAATCAAAAGTAATAACAGCAATTGTTTAGAACTTGGACCAAAAGAAGATGTTTTCAGGAAGGAGTATTTGAAAACCAACATTGTTTAGAACTGCTAGTACATGCTGATTAAAAAAAAAACAAACAAAAAAAACAGACTGACTTTTTATTGGCTTTATTATTAATTTTTAATTCTCTACAGAAAATGCAACCCTTATTGCCTGCATCTGGCTGGGACGGACCATTCCTACCACCCCACCCTTGCTACACCTCTGCTATCAGGGCACCAACCCAAAACTTACATAAGCTCCAACCCAAAAGCTTGTGAGTCACAATGCCCAACTCAGTCCTATTTTCCTCATGGGGGAAAAAAATGGAGGCTGAAAACTTGGCTCATACTTAGAGCAGAATAATTTTTTTAAGTTACAGGATTTTAAAAATATACAAATTTTAAAATGCACACATGAACTCAAAATTAGGTAAACAAAAGCTTTTCAACCAACTGCCCCTTGAAACAGTGAAATGGGCTTATTTCTATAGGATTTACCAATGACCTTTTTTTTAAATTAATTTTTATTGGAGTATAGTTGTTTTACAATGTTGTGTTAGTTTCTGCTGTACAGCAAAGTGAATCAGCTATATGTATACATATATCCCCACTTTTTTGGATTTCCTTCCCATTTAGGTCACCAAAGAGCACTGAGTAGAGTTCCCTGTGCTATAAAGTAGGTTCTCATTAGTTGTCTATTTTATATATAGTAGTGTATATATGTCAATCCCAATCTCCCAATTCATCCCAACCCCTCTTCCCCCTCCCACGGTATCCATATGTCCATTCTCTATGTCTGTGTCTCTACTTCTTATAGCAGAATAATTTTGTTTTCATTTTTTTGAGAATAAAATAAGCAAAGTTGCTATATAAACTCATTGCCTTTAAATATACTATCCGAAATTAAAACAATCTAAAAGCTTAATAAAAATAAAGCTCATTCAGATTTTGAAAGCTCTGTAAATGGAATGGCCTTGGCCATTAGGTACCGCAGAGAAAAAGTATCCTAAGAGACTAAAAATCTAGTCTTAGCTTTGCACTACCCAGAGATGTGACTCTGAGTACAGAAGCATTTCCTTCTTTGGCCTCTACTGTAGTGATCTCATGACAGTTCACTCTCCCATAAAAGAGGAGAGCTGCTAAGGATTTTTCCCAGTTCTTGCAGCCTCTTTAGAAACATATATTTTTTTTAATATTTGATAAATAACTGAACTTAAAGCAACTCACACAACTGTCTTGCCCCAGAGAACGCTTCCCCCTAGTCTCCCTTATAACATTTAAATGGCAATTTTGTACCTCAGATATAACCCTGAGAGCAACTTTTTAGTAACCCTGCACACGACATCCAATCCATCAAATATTCTCTATTTTATGCTATCAAAATTATATTCATAATTTGACCACTTTCTCAGCAACTACACTGTTACCATCTTAGTATAAGCCACTACCATCTTAACTAAGACAGTTGGAAGTTTTCTTGTTTTCTCTCCACCATCCATTCTCCTATAACAGACCTTTCTAAATGTAAGTCACATGACACACCTTTGTTCAAAATTCTATGACATCTTCTTCACAGTAAAATCCCAAGTCTTGACCATCATCTAAAATAAAAACCTTACATGGTCTAACTGGGCCCAGCCTGCCTTCTTATATAAAAACCTGCTACCACTCTGACCTCATCTCCTGCTATTCCCCAATTCACACTACTCCAGGCACTGGACTCCTTTCTCATCCTCATACACATGCCCATCTCAGGGCCACTGTACTTAAGAGTTCCTCTGCCTATCCCCATTATTATCACATGATTAGCTTCTCTGCTTAATTCATGTCTGTTCAAATATCATCCTACAAAAGATTCCACCCCGACCTATGTAAAAATAGCGCTCTACGCCAATCACTACTACATATCCCTTTATCCTGAAGTATTTGTCTTTTGAAGACAAATACCGCAGGATAAAGTATTTTGATACTGCCATCTAACACATTCATCAGTGTATTTATATTGTTCATTTCACAGCAATATAATGTAAGCTTCATGACAGTGGGTGCTTTCTCTGTTTTGCTCACTGTTGTTTTTTTAGTACCTAGAAGAGTAACTGACACACAGGAGGTGCTTCATAATCGAATGAGTGCTAATCAAATGAATAACAAAAGTAAAAAAAAAACTGCTGAATAATCAATTATTTTCTCAATTAACATGAGCTAAATACTATGAGGTTTTGTTTCCCAACAGAAACAATTACATATAGATATACAGAGTCAATTGAATTTTATAGCGATTTGGGAGGAACTGAGCAAATTCCAATAATAAACGGAACTTCCTTTTTTAGGGTCCTGCAGAAATCTGAATTAAAACTATATTTCATTGTCATAATTTATAGTTATAATTTTATTACTAAACTAAATAATTTAGTTTATTTAGTGCTGATTTTCTGAGATTAATTTTGGAGTATACATATTTTTAAATTAATACTATGATTGAATACTTTTAAAGTCCTTACTACAAACGACTATTCTGGAATCAACTGCATAATTACATTTCCTCAGTGACCCTGTAATCTCGTGAGCATTTACTCTAGACTAAACAGCCTCATTCAGCTGCCCTGTGTCTGACAGTCGATGAAAGAAGCTTGTTTGACAACTGCTTCAAGCAGAAACATATTTTTTTCCATGACTGTAAAAAAAGATTTAAAACTTACCAGACTAGTGCCAGACTAGAAGATTAAGCAAAAGATTCATGATAGATGTGAGTTGATTTCTTTCTAATTCAAATGCCAGCAAAAACAGATACTAAAGACATTTTGCTGTCATAGCTATAAAAAAAGTTAATTTAGTAATACTTTCATAATTACAACAAAGTATATATCATATATTATATACACATACATATTGCAATTTTTGTGAGTTTTGTACTTCTCTGTATTCTTTGATTTTCTGGTGCCCCTGAGAATTTTTCCAAAACTAATGTATAAACTTAAGTGTACAGGATTCAAAACAAACATAAAACAAAACAAACACCTTTTCTCCATTCTTAGACAATCCATGTATAAGTCAATAGGTAAAGACTTTGACCAAAAAATAGAAATTCTACAACACGATTTTTAAAAAATACTTCAACATAAAAGAAAAATCACTTAATCAACCAACATGATACTTAATGATGAAACACTTGAAGGATTCAACAACAACAACAAAAAAATGAGACACAAGAAACTGCAATTATCAAAACTGTATAACACCAAGTTAAGAAGTTCTAGCCAAATGCAATAAAATATGAAACTGAAATCAGAGACAGAGCATTTAAAAGAAAAAAATTGTTTTTTCAGGTGACTGGCTTCCAGATAAAACCCCAGATAGTCACCTTAAAAAACAAAATTATCAGTAAAACAGCTATATACAAAATGAAAATATATTTAACCAAGAACCAGTAAGAAAGCATAATGAAAACAATTTTATAACAGCATCATAAGTACGATGTAACAAAAATTAATTTCCAAGAAATGTGTCAGATATATGAAAACTTAATAAATTTTAAAAGTCCACTCTTTCCGTATCAGTTTATAAGTTTAAAGGAATTCCAAATAAAATACCCAAAAAAGGGGTGTTTGGTTATATCTAGCGGGTAATAGGGATGGCCGTGTCTTAGTTGTTAAGGTGTTTTGGTTTGCTTTGTTTGATTACTTGTTTCATAATATTCTATAATGAAAATTTTCAAACGTACAGAAAACTTGAAAGAACTGTAGGGTGCTTTGTTGCTTTGGCCAACAAAGTTTACTTGGAAGAACATATGCATAAAAATGCTAAGAACACTTTGAAAAAGATAAGTAGCAAAGGAAGACTTGCCCCACTCTGGTAGGCAGAATTCTGGGATGGCCCCCAAGATTCCCACCCCCTTGTGTGCAGCCCTGCATGATTTTGTCCCCATGGATATGATGGATTTCAATGCTTAGATTATATTGTATCACAAGAGGGATTTTGCAAACGTAATTAAGATCTCAAATTGGTTGATTATAAGTTAATAAAAAGGGAAATTATCTAAGTGGGCCAAACTTAAACAAGTAGGACCCCTTAAAAAAGGAAGAGATTTTCTCCTGTTAGCACTGAAGAAGATGGAAGCCACTGTGAGTTCTACACTGGCAAGAAACCTAATTCTACCAATAATATGAATGAGCTTGAAAGACAGCCCCCCAGACCTTGCTTACATGGACCCACAGCACCTGCTGACACTTTGATCACAGCCACATGCAATCTGAGTATACGATCCAAGTAACCCATGCCCAGACTCATAATCCACAGACACTGATAATAAATGAGATAAAATGGATGTTGTTTTAAGCCACTTAAATCTGTGGTAATTTGATACACAGCGATAGAAAATAAATATACAACTTAATACTAAAACATATCATGAATTTAAATGAATAATAATGTGATATGGTTAAAAAACGGAAACACAGATTATTGGAAAAGAAAGGTCAGCGGACCAAAGCCCTAGTATGTTAATCTAAAACATGAATGGAAAAAAGAAGGACTACTGAATAAATTATTCTGGGCCAACTGATTTACTAGTTGAAAAAAACAGGGTAAAGATTCTTTTATAGCTCCTTACAAATAAATAAATTCCAGATGGATTAAGTGATAACATGTAAATATCAAAGCTACCTAAAAATTAGAATATAAATAAATATATATAAAGTTTTGTGCTGGTTTAGGACTTCTTAAGTAGAAGAGCAATGGAAAATTAGCTGGACATCATTAATATATTTTACTGCTCAAAGATTAAACCTACTTCACATAAAGCAACCCAAGTGTCCATCAACAGATGGATAAAGATGTGGTGTGTTTATACACACACACACACACACACACACACACACACACACTGGAATGTTACTCAACCATAAAAAAGAATGAAATCCTGCCATTTGCAACAACGTGGATGAACCTAGAGAGTATTATACTTAGTGAAATAAGTCAGACAGAGAAAGACAAAAGCTGTCATTAACAGAGCTTTGGAATCTAAAAAATAAAACAAATGAATGTACATAACAAAACAGAAACAGACTCACAGATATAGAAAACAAACTAGTGGTTACGAACAGGGAGAGGGAAGAGGGAGGGGCAAGATAGGGGTATGGGATTAAGAGATGCAAGCTACTATGTATAAAATAGAAAAGGAACAAGGATATACTGTACAGCAAAGGGAAACATAGCCATTATGTTGTAATAACCTTAAAGGGAATATAGTTTATAAAAATACTGAATCAGTATGCTGTAACCTGAAACTAATATAATATTGTAAATCAACTACATTTCAGTTAAAACAAAAATAGGCACAAAGTCAATCAGGGCCATAAAAAGTCAAAAAAGAAAAACATAAGGTATCAAACGTTAATAGTCTTACTATATGGCTGACATATAAATAAGGAAAAATGCTACTCCAATAGAAAGGGAATAAGGGGCATAAACAGACAATTCATGCATAGGGAGGAAAAGAGGGAAAGAAATCACTGAGGGGACTGTGCCACAATTGTAAAGGTGCCTCCTAAGGAAATGGAACAGCACATGCAATGGCACAAAAATTTGTGAGACACCATGAGGTTCTTAAGAAACACCAAGTATGAGAGGACCAGGACATATGGCTACAAAGGTAGACAGGGGACAGATTATGTAGATAATGATGAGCTACTGAAGAATATTAATAATAGAGAGACATGCCCAGATTGATACATTAGAAAGTTTTCTCTGGAAAAAATGAGGAAGACTTAAGGAGGGAGACTAAGAGAGTGTTATAACAAAAAATTTTTTAGAATATGTTTCATACCTCATCTCAAATTCTTGACATATAAAGGTCCAATTTATCAATTTTTAAGAGCAAAAGAATGATCACGAAAAGTATCTCCAGGGTTGGTATAAACCTTCCAGACTTCAGAAAATACTACAAAGCTACAGTAATCAAAACAGCATGGTATTGACACAAAACCAGACATATAGATCAATGGAACAGAATAGAGGGCCCAGAAATAAACCCACACACCTATGGCCAATTAATCTGCAACAAAAATGTCAAGAATATACAATGGAGAAAAGACAGTCTCTTAAGTGAGTGGTGTTGGGAAACCTAGACAGCTAAATGTAAATCAATGAGATTATAACACTCCCTCAAACTATATACAAAAATAAACTCAAAATGGTTTAAAGACCTAAATGTAAGACATGACACCATAAAAATCCTAGAAGAGAACATAGACAAAACATTATTGACACAAATCATAGCAGTATTTTCTTAGATCAGTCTCCCAAAGCAAAAGAAATAAGCAAAAATAAACAAATGGGATGTAATCAAACTTAAAAGCTTTTGCACAGTAAAGGGAACCATAAACAAAACAAAAGACAACCTACAGAATGGGAGAAAATATTTGCAAATGATGCAACTAACAAGGGGTTAATATCCAAAATATACAAACAGCTCACACAACTCATTATCAGAAAAACAAACAACCTAATCAAAAAACAGACAGAAGAACTAAAGAGACATTTCTCCAAAGACATACAGATGGTCAACAGTCACATGAAAAGATGCTCAACATTGCTAATTATTAGAGAAATGCAAATCAAAACCACAATGAGGTATCACCTCACACAGGCCAGAATGACTATCATCAGAAAAGTCTACAAATAATAAATGCTGGAGAGGGTGTGGAGAAAAGGGAACCCTCCTACACTGTTGGTTGGAATGTAAGTTGGTGCAGCCACCATGGAAAATAATATGGAGGTTCCATAAAAAAATTAAAAATAGAGCTACCATATGATCCAGCAGTCCCACTCCTAAGGATCTATCCACACACACAATGGAATATTACTCAGCCATAAAAAAGAATGAAATATTGCCATTTGCAGCAACATGGATGGACCTAGAGAATATCATGCTAAGGTGAAATAAGTCAGACAAAGACAAATATTATATGATATTACTTATACATGTAATCTAAAAAATAATACAAATGAATCTACAGACAAAACAGAAACAGACTCACAGACATAGAAAACATACTTATGGTTACCAAAGGGGAAAGAGGGGGGGAAGGATAAGTTAGGAATATGGGATTAACAGGCACAAACTACTACACATAAAATGGATAAGCAACAAGGATTTACTCTACAGCACAGGGAATTATATTTGATATCTTATAATAACCTATAACGGAAAATAATCTGAAAAATATATAACTGAATCACTTTGCTGTACACCTAAAACTAATGGAAGGAAGGAAGGGAGGGAGGGAAAGAATCTCCAGGGTTACTGTGAAGGTGGATCTTCTATTTTAGGGGAACTATATCTTATCCTATTCCCTCAAGAATGAACATTTTAATTGTTTTGCCAATAACAGTAATGGATTCGTAACAGGTCAGTTACTTCTGTTCAGCAATTTGATTTTTATCAGTGTAGTCTACAGCCACACAAGAAAACAAAATTGATAGGTGCTGATGAAGATCAAATAAGAAACCTTCTTACTATCATCAGGTTCTACTATTATTACAACCACAATTTTTTTCACAAGTGATTTCATAATAATAGCTAAATAATCTTATCAACTGGTTAGGAAGGACTCTAGATAGTAAACTATCACAGTTTAAGTCTATTTTTTAAAGCTCTCATAGTTGATAGCACAGGACTTACATCAGTTATGTTAACAGGAGAGACAGAAATGAATGTGTGCACTTGGCTACGACACTCCACCACAAAGAAACATACAAAAATGTTCTACAGAAATGAAGATTAAAATTTTATTCTACAGAAATTTGGTAGCAAATGGTTTCATTTAAATTCACAAATAAGTAAAAGTGAAAAATATACATCTTAAAGATTATAGCTTATAACAGTTGTTCCTTATTTCTGGAATAGGGTCATGAATGAAAAGTTCATATTAAATAAATCACATATTTTTAAAACAGTAGTGATATTTGACTAAATAATTTGAAATTGATGAATAAAATTGATAATCCTTGTAAATTATATTAGTTAAGGGAAATACTTTTCTTTGGGTGGGAAGTAGTAAAATATTAACTAGAAAGTCAGTTGGTTATTAAAAAGACACTCTCACAGTGCCAATCAATGAGACTTTACTAAACTAACCACTAAAGCTGCAGTCTGGGGAATTTCAATTAGCAGTTAAGTTTTCCCAATGCTTGCTCCCACTGGCACAGAGTTAATAAAACATGTTTACGTATTTCCTTGAGCAAACCAGAAAAGTACTGCCAGTGCAATTTGAACTATAATTATATATTCATAATACCCTCCTGAATGAGAAATTCTCATTTATTCTTCATCTACTTCTAAAGTTTAACTAACTTTAGAAAAGATTCCAGTAAAAATCACCTAAAATCTCATGGCAATGTACTTCTGATTTTGTCCTTTATCTAAGTTATACATGAGGACAAAAAAGTAGTTCTTTGGAGACACAATGCCTCCTAAGACCTTATGCCACATACTCCCCAAAATATATAATTAAAATTATTTTGAAAGTGCCTGCATTCATAGTTTTGCACCAACTAAAGTGAAGCTACAAAGTGTAGTATTCTTAACTTGTTCATTTCATACAGATTTCAAAGCAAATATAAGAAAATGGAAATAAGGTAATGTATTCTCTATTGGCCTCTAGAGAAACTGAACTTGTTTCCTCTGTAGGATAAAATAACACAAAATGGAAAATTTGTTGTAACAGGAAAAGAAAAGAGAGAGGAGTAGAAGCTAGAGTTTTATGGGAAGGGGGAGAGCCCATTAAAAAGATTAACTGGGGCTTATTAGATGTAATCTTCTAACAAAAATTTGGACAACCCTTAGAACAGATGTGTAACTACTATACCTTAAGTCAACTAAAGTTTATATTCCTGTACCTTAAGAGTAGCACCTTTGTAGATACCAAATTATTCTTTGAAAAGTCACTTCACAGAGTAACTTCTTCAGTTTCTTTCTAAATGTTTCTGAAAATTAGATTATGTAAAAATACATTTTTAAATCTAAAATAATTTCTAAAAGGGAAGAAAGCAATATAGCTTCAAATAATAATTCCAGAAAAGAAAATGAACTAGTAAAGTAAGAAATCTACTTAGGATATATTTTGGCAAATGTTTAAGTATGAAGTCATAACATGTCACCAAAGAGACCACCTGAGCTAATTCATCCTGGCTCCCAAAAAGAAACTGTCTGTGTAGAATTCAATCCCTTACGGAACTTCCCTTGTGGCACAGTGGTTAAGACTCTGCACTCCCAATGCAGGGGGCCCAGGTTCAATCCCTGGTCAGGGAACTGGATCCCACATGCACACCGCAACTAGGACTTCACATGCCACAGCTGGGGAGCCCACCTACCGCAACTATGACCCAGGCAACAAAATAAATAAAATATTATTTTAAAAAAAGAATTCAACCCCTTTCTTAAGATACAAGGCTGATGAGAAGGAAGGTGTGAGACACATTCTATTTTGGTAGATACTTCTACATCAAGAAGATGTCAATGCAGGGCGAGAGAGAGTCATGGACATATACACACTAACAAACGTAGTAAGGTAGATAGCTGGGGGGAAGCAGCCGCAAGGCACAGGGATATTAGCTCGGTGCTTTATGACAGCCTGGAAGGGTGGGATGGGGAGAGTGGGAGGGAGGGAGACGCAAGAGGGAAGACATATGGGAACATATGTATATGTATAGCTGATTCACTTTGTTATAAAGCAGAAACTAACACACCATTGTAAAGCAATTATACCCCAATAAAGATGTTTAAAAAAAAAAAAAAAAGATGTCAGTGTTTCTTTAGCAATTCTGACATCACTATGGATGACCTAGAAATTCTTCCCCTACTTAGCCACAGAAGCTAAAAGAAACTTATAATCAAGGTCCATTGCTTGAAATACATACAAACTCATAATCAGAACAATTTGTCTTCTTAAATGTTGTGGATACAGAATATATTGTACAGTCTTTGTTGAGAGAGACAAAAGTATACTTCTAGAATTCTGGAACTAACTATATTTTAAATAGTCAATAATTAATGAAAGCCCCCCAACCACTAAAACAAAACAAAATAAAACCATGATCCAGCATCCTTTATTTAGGATCAAATAAGATTTTAGATATGAAAAACTTGGGAAAAGTACAAACACTATAGTTATACCTTATGTAAATTGTGCTTACCCTACATTGTTTTTTTATAAATTTACTTACTTATTTACTTATTTATTTATTTTTGGCTGCATTGGGTCTTTATTGCTGTGTGTGGGCCTTCTCTAGTTGTGGCGAGCAGGGGCTACTCTTCGTTGCAGTGCGCAGACTTCTCATTGCAGTGGCTTCTCGTTGCGGAGCACGGGCTCTAGGTGCATGGGCTTCAGTAGTTGTGGCTCGCGGGCTCAGTAGCTGTGGCACACAGGCTCAGTAGTTGTGGCTTGCGGGCTCTAGAGCACAGGCTCAGTAGCTGTGGCACACGGACTTAAGTTATTCCGCGGCATGTGGGACCTTCCGGACCAGGGCTCAAACCCATGTCTCCTGTACTGGCAGGCCGATTCTTAACCACTGTGCCACCAGGGAAGCCCTACCCTACATTTTAAAATTCAAACCACAATAGTAAAGACAGAAGTAAAACAAAAAGGGCTCCAAACAATCAAAAGTGTTGCCAAAGCTTATTCAATTTTAAAATTTTACTCAGAACAAGAAAAAAAGAAAACAGTCAATCAAGCTACTCTATTTTACAGAGACTTCTAACAGGGTTAGCTAAATATTAACATACAAATATACAGCAGCAGCACCACCACAGAAGATTAAAAGAGGAAGATGAGGAGGATATTCCATTGAGTAGACCAAGTAAAAATCAGCAAAAATTGAACATGCACGAGGAAATGAACTATTAAAAAAACAGCCAAGACTCAGCTGCTGGGGTAGGGCAAAGGTTGGGTGCCACTAGAGGAGGAGTAAAAAACCTACTGCCACCCTCCCCAACCCTGTACTGACACAGAATAAAGCCTTCAATCACTGAGGAAAGGCAGGAAACCCACTCTTACCTAAACTAACATAATGATGAGAAGCAGAGGTTGAAAGAAGGGCAGGAAACTGTCTTATACCCAAGACTTCCCATCCCCACCATCACAAGGCAGAGCTCACCTGTGGGGTTGGGAGAGGATAGCAAACTCAACTGCATCCTGAAATAGGAGACAGAAGTTGTTTGCCTCTGGGGAAGAGAAAGGTACACTGAGAAAGCACCACTCTGAGGCTCTGGCACACAGACCTCCTGAAACAAAAATCAGAACAGTAGAACTAAGAAACCCCCTTGCTCCTACCACAAGACTCATTCCAAGTAAAAAGCAAGAGGAATCTATCGCTGAGGAGGGACACTGAGAGAGAGAACCCCTTTCTGGCTCAAGCTTGCAGAGTCTGCTGAAAGCTGAGGGTGGAGCAAGAAGACTAAGAAAAACCCTCCAGCACTCCAGGCCTCATACTAGGTACAAAGTGGCAACAGGTCCTGGCTGGAAGAATCTGAAGCCTGTGATAGAGCAACAACAACCAAACTGAGATCAAACTACAGACTTGATACTCAACTCCTTACACTAATGGCCTAACAGAAAAAGGGACATAAATATTGCTGGCCATAAATATTATTTATCTCAGTCTCTACTGTTCTGTTGTACAATATTCAAAGAAAATTACAATAAACACAAGAAAGCAGGAAAAACAAATCTACTATTAAGGTATAAAATAGTCAACAGAATCAGACCCAGAGATGTTAGAACAATCAAAGAGGCACCTGAAAATAACATGGTTACTAATCTGAAGGATCTAGTGGAAAAAGTGGATAATATGTGAAAACTGACAGGGAATTTCAACAAAAAGATGGAAATTACAAAAAGGAGTGAAATGGAAATGCTAGAAATGACAACTGCAATACCAGAAAGAGTTCCTTTGATGAGCTTATCAGCAAAAGGGACATAGAAGAAGAATAAGTGAACTGTAAGGAAAGGACAAGAAGAATTATCCAAACTTATGAAACACAAAACTCAAGAAAAGATTGAAAAACACAAAATAGAGCATCAAAGAACTGTAAAACAACATCAGAAGGTCTTACCTATGTGAAATCAGAGTCTCAGAATGAAAACATAGAGAAAATGGGGCAGAAGAAATCTGTGAAGAGATACTGGCTGAGTTATTTACAAAATAAAAACAAATTATAGTCCCAAGATTTCAGAGAAAATTTTAAAGCTCAGAGAAACTATATCTTCATATATAATGTCATGTTATTAGAGAAAATATACAGTAAAATCTTGCTTTTTTAATCCAATCTGGCAATTTCTGCCTACTATTTGGAGTATTTAGACCTGTTCTATCAAACATGGTAGCCACTAACCATATGTGGTTATTTAAATTAAACTGAATAAAATTTAATATACAATTCTTCAGTTATACTAGGCATATTCAAATGCTCAGGAGAAGCATGCAACTGGTGGCTACTATACTGAACAGCACAGACACAGAATTCCCATTTCAGAAAGCTTTATTGGATAGTGCTTGTTTAGAACAATGTAATTACTGATATAGTTAACATTAAATCTACCACCATGCAATTTCTTTCCTAATTATACCATTTCTTCATTTTTTGCCTCCCTTTTCCTGCCCTCCTTTTCACTAATGGAGTATTTTTAAGGATCTCATTATTTACTCTGTTACTTGCTTACTGTCTGTCCCTCTTTGTTTTACATTTTTAGTTGTTGCTCTAGGATTTATACTAAATATCTCCAAATACTATTATACCTCTTCATGCATATGTAGGAACAGTACAACAGCCAAGTTTTTCCCTCTTCCTATCCTTTGTACTAACAGTTGTACAGTTTATTTTTGTGTTCTTATTATTCATGGCCATTTCCATAACCTTTCAAATGTAATTTTTTAAACAAATTTATTTATTTTATTTCTTTATTTTTGGCTGTGCTGGATCTTCGTTGCTGTGCGTGGGCTTTCTCTAGTTGTGGCAAGTGGGGGCTACTCTTCATTGCAGTGCACGGGCTTTCACTGTGGTGGCTTCTCTTGCTGTGGAGCAGCATGGGCTCTGGGCGCACGGGCTTCAGTAGTTGTGGCTCGCAGGCTCTAGAGCACAAACTCAGTAGTTGTGGTGCACAGACTTAGTTGCTCCGTGGGATCTTCCCGGATCAGGGCTCGAACCCGTGTTCCCTGCATTGGCAGGTGGATTCTTAACCACTGTGCCACCAGGGAAGCCCTCAAATGTAATTTTAATGACAAAATTATTAGAAAAACCAACTGTAACAGAGGAGTACTTTCAACACTCTGTCCTCACTAATATTAAAATAAAGATTGTAAGAAAATGTATTTGAAAGATACAGAATTCTGGCCCCTGCTAACCCAGTAAGAAATAAGAAATCAATGTCTATATCACTTATAACTTTTTACATAAAACCCAATATTGTCTGTCTTTTCAAGCTTCAATTTTAACATCCAGGCCAATTATTTGATAAATTTGTTATCTAAAACTCAAAAGGGATTTTAGGTTTTTTTTCACTTCCCCACGGCTTCATGTTTAGAGGCTGCAGGACTTTTAAGAGAATACAAAACTAAAGAAAATCTTAAGATCTACCAAAGAGCAGATAAGTGAATTATCTATAATTTTCACAGTAATTTGAACCTGGAGCCTCCACACTCATATGTAAAATACTACACTTTATGTTCAAGATTGCAGTTTGGGTTTTGAAGATGCCTGTAGCATTTATTATCTGTTTCACCTACCTTATTTTGGCTGTTGAGGCCTTTTTTTTAATTACTTTTTTATTACTTGGTTTCACTATATCCATTACTTTCTTTTCACATTGTATTTTTTTTAGTCTTTTTTAAAAAATTTTTTAATTTAATTTTATTCATTTTTTTATACAGCAGGTTCTTCTTAGTCATCAATTTCATACACATGTCAACCCCAATCGCCCAATTCAGCACACCATCATCCCACCCCACCATGGCTTTCCCCCTTGCTGTGCATACGTTTGTTTTCTACGTCTCTGTCTCAACTTCTGCCCTGCAAACCGGTTCATCTGTACCATTTTTCTAGGTTCCACATACATGTGTTAATATACGATATTTGTTTTTCTCTATCTGACTTACTTCACTCCGTATGACAGTCTCTAGATCCATCAACGGCTCAACAATGACTCAATTTCGGTCCTTTTTATGGCTGAGTAATAGTCCATAGTATATATGTACCACAACTTCTTTATCCATTCGTCTGTCGATGTTGCCTCCATAACCTAGCTAATGTAAATAGTGCTGCAATGAACATTGGGGTGCATGTGTCTTCTTGAATTATGGTTTTCTCTAGATACATGCGCAGCAGTGGGATTGCTGGATCATAAGGTAATTCTATTTTTAGTTTTTTAAGGAACCTCCATACTGCTCTCCATAGTGGAGAACAATTTACATTCACACCAACAGTGCAAGAGGGTTCCCTTTCTCCACACCCTCTCCAGCATTTGTTGTTTGTAGATTTTCTGATGATGCCCATTCTAACTGGTGTGAGGTGATACCTCATTTTGTTTTGATTTGCATTTCTCTAACAATTAGTGATGTTGAGCAGCTATTCATGTGCTTCTTGGCGATCTGTATGTCTTCTTTGGAGAAATGTCTATTTACGTCTTCTGCCCATTTTTGGATTGGGTTGTTTGTTTTTTTAATATTGAGCTGCATGAGCTGTTTATATATTTTGGAGATTAATCCTTTGTCTGTTGATTCGTTTGCAAATATTTTCTCCCATTCTGAGGGTTGTCTTTTCGTCTCGTTTATGGTTTCCTTTGCTGTACAAAAGCTTTTAAATTTCATTAGGTCCCATTTGTTTATTTCTGTTTTTATTTCCATTACTCTAAGAGATGGATCAAAAAAGATCTTGCTGTGATATTCTTACATTTTTTTCCCTGTAATTCATTTCTAATCTCATAGCGTTGTGGTCAGAAAAGATGCTTGATATGATTTCAATTTCCTCAAATTTACTGAGGCTTGATTTGTGACCCAAGATGTGATCTCTCCTGGAGAATGTTCTGTGTGCATTTGAGAAGAAACTGTAATCTGCTGGTTTTCGATAGAATGTCCTATAAATATCAATTAAATCTATATGGTCTATTGTGTCATTTAAAGCATCTGTTTCCTTATTTATTTTTATTTTGGATGATGTGTCCATTGGTGTAAGTGAGGTGTTAAAGTCTCCCACTATTATTGTGTTACTGTCGATTTCCTCTTTTATAGCTGTTAGCAGTTGACTTGTGTAAGTTTCCTGATCCACATTATACTCTTTGTGCTATTTTATTTTGTTAAGAAACAACTGTATCTAGATTATGTTTTCATTCAGTAGTTTAGATTAAGACACCAGATCAAGATATCATTTACTCCATCCAACAAAGTTTATATCTATACTTTCCATAAGTACACAAATACCCATTTGTTCCCCTAAGACAGAATGTGATCATCTCCATCACTCACAAAAGCCATAATCCCAAGTTCATTTCCAAAATGGATTCATATATTACAGGTTTTGAGCCACTGGGCCAGCTCTATATCATACCCTTTGACAAAATATATTTTGTAGCTCATTTCTCATAAATATAATTTCACTATACAGAACAGACATTTTTCATGGCAAGGAGTTCAACTCTATTTTCACTGGCTTACTGCTGACTAAATTAAGCCCCTATTTCTAAAACAAAATACACAGTGAGCCGAAAATGAACAGCTACTTCAGTATGGCTGGCTGCCAATGACATCCTTAAAAGGGAACTAATACAATCCAGTCTCAGTCTCAAAAGACCTAATAGGACCGTAGGAAAAATAACAGATTAACTTAGTATTAAGCACCATTCATTTCTTACAAAAGAGTAAAGTTCTGTAAACTCAAAATCTAAGAATGCTAAAGTATCAGTTAAAAATGGCAACAACCAAGTCCTAAACATCAGTTCCTCAATGAGAAGTTCTTCTGAACACTTACCCAAGTCTTCCTAGCATCTCAAGCTCAGGAACTTGTGGCCCACAAGTCTCTATTTGCAGTGGTTGATATTCATATAGAGCTTCTTCAAGCTTTTGAATGGGTGGTAATGTAATATGTTGACCCTGTTAGGAAAATAATACTTTTTAATATTACTTTCATATTAATACTTATTTGCAGTCATTTTAAAGATGAGCTAAATTCCTCACATTAAAAATATTACCCACTATTCATTACATTACTGAAACCTGTATTATATAATTAACACATAGTCAGTGACACATGATTTAAAGGAAGAAAACTAAATCCATAATTAAATTAAAATTTAGCCTTAAAGAGTATAGCTGTTAAATGTCAATGGTAGAATTCAGGAAACATATAAGCATAGTCTATTCTCACATTTTTCTATTTTTATTATACAACTTTGACAGTTTTGGTAACCTGTGTTTTGTTGAAAGCTTTAGTTAAGGAAGGACACTAATGAAATTATTCTCTGCAAAGTTTTGCCACATAAATATCTATTCTCTTAAGTCTTTACAATGGAATTAAACTTACTTAACAAATATGTGTATCTGATGTCTACTTACACACACACACACACACACACACACAAAATGAGTAATATTATGCTAAAAATTAAGTTGAATGGAATATCCATGTATTTTTCTGAAAAGAACTACTGGATAAATAAAATAAAAAGATCATACTTGATGGAAAATATACAAAATAAAATACCACTCAGCCACATAGCACCATTACACTGAGATTTATATATTTATTGTAATCTGAGCACATAATTCTAATTTTTAAAAATCCGTATTTTTTTATATAGTCCATGTTTTCTGATTCTAACTCTAATTCTGTTATTTTCTTGGTATAGTTCTCACCAGCTTCTGTATGTCCTAACTTTTTAATAAAAACTAGTTCTTACAGTTATTAATTCCAATGTTTTCTGGTTTATAATTTATTCCTCTTGTTACCTCCCTTAGTTTCCATTACTTAAATTACTAAGTTGGATACATAAAACATTTGTGCTATGTATGTTTGCATATGACTCATGGTTCTTCTCTTCAACAAGTTTAATACCATGTAGCATTATCCTAGCTAGTTTACCATCATATTAATAGCTTCTCTGACACTGTGACCTCAAAACTCCTTCAGCAAACTCAGGCAAAGGACTTGAACAGACATTTCTCCAGAGATGTACAAATGGCCAACAAGCACCAAAAAAGATGTTTAACATCACTAGTCATTAGGGAAAGGCAAATCAAAACCATGAGGATATAAAATTGCCCCTCAGTATCCCTGAGGGGTCTGGTTCCAAGTTGCCCCAGGGATACCAAAATCATGGATGCAGAAGTCCTTTATATAAAATGGCATACTAGCACAGTCAGACCTCCCTATTCCCAGATTCCTCATGCCTGGGTTCTGCATCCATGAATTCAACCAAACCCAGACTGAATTTCATGGCTGCTTGAAGCCATGGATGTGGAACCCACAAATACAGAGGGCCCAACTGTAGCACTTAACACCCACAGCTATTTAGGATGGCTATTATCCAAAACAAAAAAAACACATAAAATAACAAGTGTTGGCAAGGATGTGGAGAAATTGGAACTCATGTCCATTGCTGATTGGAATGTAAAATGGTGCAGCTACTATGGAAAACAGACAGCAATTCCTCAAAAGATTAAAAGATTAAATATAAAATTACCATATAAGCCAACAACTCCACTTCTGGGTATACACCCAAAAGTAGTGAAAGGAGGAACTTGAACAGATATTTGTACACCCCTACTCATAGCAGCATTACTCACAATAGCCAAAAGGTAAAAGTAACCTTGTGTCCATTGATGGATAGTGAATAGGGTATTCACACAATGGACAATTATTCAGTCTTAAAAAAGGAAAGAAATCTGATACATGCTAAAACATGGATGAATCTTAGAGACATTATGCTAAGTGAATGAAATAAGCCAGTCACAAAAGGATAAATATTGTATGATTCCAATTATATGAGGTTCTTAGAGTAGTCAAATTCATAAAGACAGAAAGCAGAATGATGACTGCCAGAGGGTGTGGGGAGGCAGGGAATGAGGCATTACTATTTAAATGAGTACAGAGTTTTAATTGAAGAAGATAAAAAAAATCCTGGAGATGGATGGTGGTGATGGATGTACACTGTGAACATACTTCAAAATAGTTAAAATGGTAACATTTATGTAATATATATTTTACCACAACTTTTTAAAATGGGTTTCAGGACTTCCCTGGTGGCACAGTGGTTAGGAATCTGCCTGCCAGTGCAGGGGACACAGGTTCGAGCCCTGGTCTGGGAAGATCCCACATGCCACAGAACAACTAAGCCCGTGCACCACAACTACTGAACCTGTGCTCTAGAGCCTGCGAGCCACAACTGCTGAGCCCACACGCCACAACTAGATGAAGTCCACCCGCCTAGAGCCTGTGCTCCACAACAAGAGAAGCCTCCACAATGAGAAGCCCACGCACCTCAACAAAGAGTAGCCCCCACTTGCCGCAACTAGCGAAAGCCTGTGTGTAGCAATGAAGACCCAACGCAGCCAAAAATAAAATAAATAAAAATTTTTTGAAATAATAAAAATTTTTGGTGAAAATTAAAAATGTGTCTTTAAAAAAAATTAAAATTAAAAAAATTAAAATGGTTTTAGATATTCTGATTTTAAAAAAAATTAAAATTAAAAAAATTAAAATGGTTTTAGATATTCTGATTTGCTCATTTACCTGGCTGAAATAATACACATCAAAAATGAAATAAAAGTGAGATATATGGAAAACTCCATTAACATTATTTTAACCCTTAACCTCCATATGTTTCAGAGCCTTTCTAAATAAACTTGAAACTGTCAAGCTAAATCTTGTACTACCTCTCAGTAATCCAGTTTCTGAACAATGAATCTGAATACAGAGTATTACACAGGTTAAGAAAGGGCCTGCCTAAGCAGGACATTCTGAGTGGCATTTTGACATCCCTGTTTCAAAGTGTCTTCTTCATAAGTTACTAAGTACTATATTCTCCTGTCACATTATACAAAAAGTCCAGTATTACTGTCACATTTTTAGGTTAAAAAAAAAAAGAAGATAAAGGAAACTGTAAGAATTTTAAAAGGACACCTATTATATTATAGTTATCCCGTAACACAGTAATGCAGATTACTTTGATTACTCCATTTTCACATTACAAATTGGAAAGCAAGACCCAGGAAAGATGACACAAAATGGATAATTCCAAGAGCTGGAATATTTTCCAAGGAAGATAACATTCAAAAAAAAGACAGGCTCTCTTAAGTCATTAACGTGGGAATGAACACATTAAAAGTAATCATTCCCTAAATAGCAACAATGATGCCCAAGTTAAAAGTTATGATGTCGGGCTCCCCTGGTGGCGCAGTGGTTGAGAGTCCGCCTGCCGATGCAGGGGACACGGGTTCCTGCCTGGGTCCAGGAAGATCCCACATGCCTCTGAGCAGCCAGGCCCATGAGCCATGGCCATTGAGCCTGCGCGTGCGGAGCCTGAGCTCCGCAACAGGAGAGGCTACAACAGTGAGAGGCCCATATACAGCAAAAAAAAAAAAAAGTTATGATGTCATAAAATCCAAAGTATTGTCTGCAAGTTTGTGGGTACATAAAAGATCATACAATAATAATAGCTAACATTATTTACTCAGTGCCAGGCACTGGTCTAAAGGCTTTTAATACATTATTTCTTTATTATTCACAATATTTTTATGAGATAAATACTATCATCCCTACTTTACAAATGAGGAACAGGGGCTTAGATATGTGACTTAGCAAGGTCACACTGTAGGTAATGGCGGATTGAGGATTAAAAGCCAAGGGTGTCAGATTCTAAAGCCTGTGTTCTTTTCCCCTAACTTCCTTATTTTATGGATAAAGAAACTAAGACCCCTAAAGTATAAATTTCTCCTAAGGTCACATAGTTAGAGTCTTATCTCCTAATTCCTGTCCAGTGTGGGCTCTACCATACCACACTGCCTATCAATATCCTATTTTTAGACAATATAATCACAGTTGCTCAATTTAAAAGTCTGATATTAATAAGTAAGTCCTAGATTTCTATACAAATTCTAATAATTTAGATATGGTCAAAATGCCATAGGTTCAAAAAGACAATTTTTTTTATTATAGCATTTACAGAGAAATAAACATTACTCGGTGGTAATTCTATTTATCATGAGAATGAGAAAATAAAGTTCATAAATGATACACAACCTAGTCTTCTAATATCCAATCTCTTCCCCCCAAAAGTGGTGTGAGATAGATGCCAAGTTTTTCAAATCTAAAGCTGAGGAAGAACTTACAAATCACTGACATAATTAAGATTTTTTTAAAAAAATCACCAAGAGACCAGCTATATCAACAAGAAGTCCTATGAGGAAAATGTTAGGGGTTTTTTAAGTGACTGGAGGCAAAACGGTGTTTAAAAGTTTCTGGATGCAAAATGAAAATGAAAGTGATATTTCTACACAAAACAGTAAGTGTGATATTATTCTAAATTATCAGGAAAAGAAGGATTCAGATTAAAGAAGTCATACTGTATGATGCAATAGTGATATTCAACACCTGAACTAAATTTGACTTGGCACCAAATGATATAGTATAGATTGAAGAGGGCTATAAAAAAATCAAAAGAGAGGAAAAATCAATGAAAGGTGGAAAACTGAAACAGTGCAACTTGTGCAAGACCTCAGAGGGCAGACAAAGTCTACAAAAGCAAGGCAATAAAGACAACAATATCACTAGAGCAGTATGTGTGTCTTGAGATTATATGAAATAACAGGGGCAGAGAACGGATATATGGGAAAGTGGGGGCCGAAAGAGACTGAATCAATATGACACAGCTTACATTACAGCCAGAAAATATTCCAAGACTAATTTGAACTCATATGGTAAAAAATCAGACCCTTCAAAACAATGTAGAAACAAACCTCCATCAAATTACCAAATAAAGGATAAAATGAAAGAATGATGCCCAATATGACAAGAGAGTGTGGAGAAAGATGTTCTCATACACTGCTGATAGGAGAGCAAATAATGGAATTGCTTTCTTTATGAAAAACAATTTAGTAAACATTTAAAGTACTCATATAGCTTAACCCAATAATTCTGCTTGTAAGAATTTATAAGAAAAAACAGAAATATACTAATCAAATTTTTATTCAAAAGACTGACCATCACAGTTTATAACTGTGAAAAACCAAAAGGAACATAAATGTTCAGCAATATTGGGAAAATTAAGTAAACATGAGTTTGATTGTAACAGCATGTATGCCATTCAAAATTATGTTCAAAGAGAAATTAATAAACTAGTAAGTACATAATAAGGATGATCTAAACTATTTTTTAAATCTGCATAAGAAAAAAGCTATAATAAAAGCAGCAAAATGTTAACTGTAGTAATCTCTAGGTGATGAGATTATGATTTATATTTTTATCTTTATGCAGTATTTTCTAATTGGCCAAAATGGGTATAATTTTTATAACCATAAAAAAGATAATAAAAATATACTAGGGACCATACTGAACAACACCATAGGGGAAAAATTAAAAACCATACTATATGACAACTGGCTTGGTCTCTTCAATAAGTCAGCAGCATGAGAAAGAAAAGCAAGAAATGTAGCATGAGATATGAGCTGTTCTAGATTTTAAAAGAATTAAGAGGCTTAATAAACATATCAAGAGTCATTAGCTCAGTAACAATTTAGGAAAGGAGAAAACAGTCATGAGACATTTGAGGAACAACTGATGAAATCTGAATGTGGACTGGGTATAAGATTACATTAGAGAATTTTTATTAATTTTGTTTTGTGTGATTATGGCATTATGGTTACATATAAGAATGTCCTACATCAGGGCAGGTCAGAGGGAGATGCAGGTTAAAGAATTTAAAGGTAAAATTTCACAGTAACTGAAATTTACTTCAAAATGGTTCAGAAAAAGATACATATATATGAAGCAAATTAAAGATTACTGAATCTAGACATTAGGCATATGAATATTCATTGTATGATTTTTCTACTTTGCTCTTTTTGAAATTTTTCATTATAAACAGTTTAAAAATATATCATGGAATTTTTGTTAGTCTGAAAAGAAAATACCTAAGCATTTATAGCCAAGAAAATACAATAGTGCTAAAGAAAGAAGAGCCTAGAATCAAGTAGGTCAGGTTTGTAGCTATTTTAGTAATTAGGTTTGAAGATTTGAGTAGTGACTGAGAGGAAGAGGAAAAAAAAAAGATTATAATTAAAACTGCAAGACTTGGTAGCAATCTGGAATAGCTGAGTTGAATACTAAAATGTGAAAACCAGACAGCTGAAGACTAACAGAAACAGGGTAATTGGGAAAGAGAAATATTGAGGAGAGAAGATTTTTTTAAAAAAAGATAGAACACAGACTGGGAGAAAATACTTGCAAATTACATGCTTTATAGAGAATCTGTATCCAGAATATATACGAAGGACTCTTATAGCTGAATAATTCTTTAAAAAAAACAAAAACCCCAATTTAAAAATGGGCAAAGATTTTAATAGACATTTCACCAAAGAAGATACACATAGGACTAATAAGCACATGAAATGATGCTCAACACCATTAACCTTTAGAAAAATGCAAATTAAAAGTACAGTGAAGTACTACTTCACACCCACTACAACGGCCATAACCAAAGTGTCACTGAGGATGTAGAGAGAAATTACAACCCTTAAACGCTGCTGGTGAGAGTGTACAAGGATGCGACCACTTTGAAATTAGTTTGGCAGTTTTTCTTAAATTTACAAATAAATTTACTATATGACTTAGTAATTCCACTCAAAGGTATCTACCCAAAAGAAATGAAAACACACGACCGAAAACTTTTATAAGAACAGCAGCATTACTCATGGTAGCCAAATAGTGGAAACAATCTAAATGTCCATCAACTGGTGAATGGATAAGCAAAATGAAGTACATTCATACAATATGAATATGAATTCATTCAGTTAATATTTATATGCTGAATACTATTTAGCAACAAAAAGGAATAAAATATTGATACATGCTACAACATATTAACTTCAAAAATTTTATGCTAAAAAAATGAATTTAGGCAAAAGACTACATATTGTTTGATTCCATTTATAAGTAATGTCCAGAAAAGGTAAAACTACACACAGAAAGTACATTAATAATCACTAGGGGCTAGAAGTGTGAATGCAAAGTGACTACACAGAAGTACAAAAATCACCAAATCATACATTTAAAATGAGTAATTTTTTATAGTAAGTAAACTATACCTCAATAAAGCTGTTTACAAAATAAAGAGTTTAAGATGGTGGTTCAAATCAATCAACATTGCTGACTATATATGAAATATCCAAGTAGAAATATTCAGTAAAAGCAGCTAAAAATAAACCCAAGAGAAACTTTGCTATTATCATCAACAAAATGATGGGCAAAGTCACAAGAAAAAATAAAATTTGGGGGAGACAAATGTATAAAGAGTGAGATCCTAGTAATGAGTCCTGAATAACACCCACATTAAGTAATTCAACTACATTTTGCTGACTTTCAAAACCGTAACACAAAACTGACGCCCTTTCAATTTCTGTTGTAGTTGCCATATAAATAATAAATAAATGAGGCGTTGAGGGTAAAAATGTAGCAAGAAGAGCCACAGCAAATCATGCAACCTTAGATAATATCTACACTCAGGGGGAAAATTACAGGCAAACTCTACATTCAATAGTATAATTAATGTTTTACTCCCCTAGAATGTAACAAAATGGAGCCCCTGTTTCTCTTCTAAGGTATACCTTAGAGCCCTAAGTTATATTTCAATAATTTGCTTGTCAAAAATATAAGCATTTGTGGAAAGAGTTTCCAAAATTCAGCTCATTTCCATATAGAAAAACATTTGAAGAAAAATGCTAACAAAGGTAATTATACATGGCTGTAATTTTTTTTAACTTATTTATTTTTGGCTGTGTTGGGTCTTCGTTGCTGTGCGTGGGCTTTCTCTAGTTGCAGCGAGCAGGGCTACTCTTTGTTGAGGTGCACAGGCTTCTCATTGTGGTGGCTTCTCTTGTTGTGGAGCACGGGCTCTAGGCGCACAGGCTTCAGTAGCTGTGGCACATGGGTTCAGTAGTTGTGGCTTGTCGGCTCTAGAGCACAGGCTCAGTAGTTGTGGCGCACGGGCTTAGTTGCTCCGTGGCATGTGGGATCTTCCTGGATCAGGGCTTGAACCCGTGTCCCCTGCATTGGCAGGCAGATTCTTAACCACTGCACCACCAGGGAAGCCCATGGCTGTAATTTTAAGCAATAATTTGAAATATATCTTTAACTTGTCTTACTCAGCAAGCTTCAAGTCTACTATAAAAAGTTTACAATTTACTGAGATATATCTGTTAGATAATCTATAGTACACCACAAGTATTATCGTTATTCGTGTCCCTCAAGTAAAGGAAAAGCACAAACTATCTTTTGTGCTAACTCTAAAATGCAGGATTTAATTCCAAATTAAAAATTATATGATCTAGGTTTCTGGAAGCCATTTGACAAGAGATAAAGTTAACTCTGAAAACAACTCTTACTTTAACAGCAACAGAAAAGTTAATTAGTAATCATTAATATACAGGTTGTTGAAATAAGCAATAATGAAAATACCCTTCCAAATCAATCAGTATATGATTTTGATAAGTACCACAGAATAGGTTGTGATTCATAAAGTACTAGCAATTCAGAGTGATGGGTTAAATGATTCTGAAAATCCTTTAACAAAATTTTAAGATTCAGAACTCTCTTAATTTTTATATTTGCTAATAAACTCTGTAAGTTTGGTAAACTCTGTGTATAAATATCTGTTAACATCTGTCTCCCCCATTAGACTGCAAGGTCCTGTTGTTCACTGCCATGCCTCACAGCACAGTACCTGACACCAAAGAGCTGCTCGGTATTTTGTAGAATGAATGAACAATACAAAGGGGCATGTGAACAGTCATCTGGTGTAGTAGTAAAAACATTAGAAAAACAGTAAGATGGAGAGTCAGGTTTCCAAATTCTATAAATTTCACAATGCTCTTACTACATGTAAACAATTGGAATTTTGTAATCACATGTACTATGAGAGTAAGTAAGGAATACATCTCCAGATTCTCCACACTTTAATACTGTTTCTTATTCATTAGAGAAAGTCTGTAGATGTTTTTTTTCCCTAGCCTGGAAATGTGCTTTCTAGTCACTTAAGAACTTCAACAAAATTTCAGACAACAAAACATTGTGGTTATTCTGCTGTAATCAACAACCATTCAAAAGACAAATATTGAACACTAACTATAGCCAAAAACTAAAAAGTACAGCAGTGAACAAAACAGATACAAGCCCCTGCCACCAACAAGCTTATATTCTAGTAGATCACTTTTCAATGAGATTGTTCCTTTTACTTTTATTTTGTTGAATCATCTAAATGCAAAATAAAACAAACAAACAACAAAACAATGATAGTGGTGACTGTTCTTAAAAAACTGGATCCTCTCACATGTTAAAATTATCAAATCCTATAGAAAGTATCACATTGCTAAAGGGAATTAGAAACCAGAATATTTCACTGGTCTCAGAGCACTAAACCAGTACAATTCTGATTATTTCCAGGGAAAACATCTACAGGAGACCTTTCAGAAAATCAATTAATGATTTTTGAAATACTGTTTCTATGTCGGTAAATGTCCTAATAATTTAAATATGTGTGTGCACATATGTACATGTGCTTTCTATTTGTGCACATGTATGCATCTGTATGTGGATGTGGACATATTTTTTAAATTGTATTTGTGTGCGTACTCACACAGTTTTTTATGGAATAGAGAATACTTAAAAAATACACATGGCACTGCCGTCGAGCTACTGATTCTGGGTAATTTCTTTTGGTAATTCGGTTGTTTTCAATTTATTTTAGGAGCAAGCAGAGCAATTTTTATACTATGCTGCTCTGGTCATTCTAGGGTGACATGAGCCTGTCATCACTGCAACAGCTGCACGGTAACAACTTCCTGGTAGCACATAATTTCATGGTAAGTACAATTCATTTTCCCCCATAGAAATGGCTTTCTCTAATCTCTTTCAAAATTTACAGTAAACAGCGTAAGACAAATGAGGGACAAGACCCTGCATGGTAAGAAGTAACTATATACTTATGCTAACACTGCCTCTAAACTAAAATGAACTGAGGTGATTTTATTTCTCTAAGATTCATATTCATCAACAACAGTGAGGGGGTAGGGGCAAACTGGAGGGTTGGACTAGATGTTCGTACAGGTCCAATCTGCTACAATTTCATGACCATAGTAGAAATAAACCACTACCTGATAATATATGATGAAAATAAAAATAATTTTACCCAAATTTAATGTAAAATAGCTTGATTCTATATATACTAAAGAAATGGCCAGTGGAAAAAACAATCACTAATTCCCAGATACCCAAGTCTCTACTAGAATCATCAGACTCCATTCCCTTTCTGAATGCATGTTTTGGAATGAGCAGTATATAACTTTAAAAAAAAAATGATTATGGGTTGGTTTTTTTAAGCATTCTAACATTGACTTATTCCCACAAATCAGCCTTTATGAGCACTCCTGTTTTTTGAAATACTATGCCTAATAGTTAGATTACCTATTTTTCCCCTAATTTTTCCTTCTCAAAAAAAAAAAAAAAAAAAAAAAAAAAACATACTTTTCCAGAATATGAAAGAGGATTCATCTTGAATACACTAGGAACAGCACCATATTTTTCTGGCTCTTTACTGACCATCAGTTCCATTTGAATATGTAAGATGCTTTGAAACATCAAAGAAGAATTTCTTTATCTAGCCGGGCTTAAACTTCTTGTTCATTAGAAATCAAATAGTCCTAAAAAAGTTATATCCTCACTTGGCCAAGCCAAGTCTCTGAAACTGTTTCTATATCAAATTGGCCCTGAAAACATCATCAAAATCTGCTCACTACAGGGGAATTACTTTAAGCCTTTGTTAACTAAATTCATTTGTAATCTCCTCCCCACCACACACACCTTTAGTGTTCAAATTACCACACAGAAAAATGTTCTTTAATAATGCATCAACTCTATTTTAGAACTCATATTGTCACACCAATCTAAACTATTCCTTGAGAAAGAATTTCAAAAATAAAATGTAACATATACAGAAATGTTAAATGTAGGGGAAAAATTAGGAAATAATATCTTTAGAAAAAGATTGATATCATTAAAGTATGTTGAATATAATAACAACCAAATCCTGCCCATTTTTAAAGTTAATTAATTAATTAATTTTTTTGGCCATGCTGTGTGGCTTGCAGGATCTTAGTTCTCCAACCAGGGATTGAGCCCGGGCCCCGGCAGTGAAAGCGCCGAGTCCTAACCATTGGACTACCAGGGAATTCCCTGCACGTTTTTTTTTAAAAAGCATTTCTATGAATTCCTTTGTATTGATGTAGAACTACTATGGCTTATGTAGAAACTAAATGCAACAATATATTTGTGGACACGTGTAATTAGTTTTCAGAAAGCCCAGGGTTCCAAACTATAGGTGAACATGAAATATAAAAGGAATAACATTTTCTCCCTCTGATGTAATGTGTTTTGACTATAATTATGTACACAAACTTCTTTCCTCCATGATACAAAAATAAAGACAGAAAAGGAACTAAGCTAGTCATCACTGCCTTAAATAATTCTATACCTAACACATCCAAGAGACATCCAAATGTTATCTAGAAGGATCCTAAGTGATGTGACTGATTTAAGTTCAACACAGCTACAACAATGAAGTCACACCTTGCACAGGAGTTACACTCGGTTCTAAAGTCAGAGTAAGGCAAAAACTGGTCAAAATAACCCCTCAAAAATCCTTTAAATAGCCCATAAAGTATACCGTACATTGTTCTGCACATATTATAATCTCTTTGTATAAATCCAACTCAGCTAGTTTTTCCTCCAGCATTAGAAGAGATTACTGTTTGTTCTGTGGAAAACCAGATAAAGTACTTGTCTTGCTTTTAGCAACTTTGTTGTTTCAAAAACATTTTTTTACTGGGGGAAGAGAGGAATTCTTTGCTATTTGTCTCCCTCGTTTGGTGTTTTCAACTTTAGTTGAATTCAAATAAGTTAAATGTACATATGATATGACTCTGCTGAACATGAGAGGTATTTGAATGTTCATTCAATTGAATTCATGGACAAAAATGACATTTGAGATGGGCTATGAAGGTTGAATGGGGCTGAAATGGAGGGAAAGGAAGAGTATTTCTAGTGAAAAGAATTTTAATACCAAGAACAGCTTCAGTGCAGTAGTGAAAATAGGAGCCAGAATATAAATGATAGAAGAAAGAATGGGAGCTGAGAAGTAGAAACACTGAATAAACTTGATTATTATTTTCATCAAATTCTAAGATAAAATAAAAATAGGGAGATATGGCATTAGCTTAAAGAAAAAGTAGGATCCAAGGAAAAGATTCTGTTTATCTTGTATGGTTTTGTTGTCCTAGGTTTTATTTTTCCTTGAGCACTGATAAATGAGGCAGTGTTGAAAAGTATTATTTTTACATTCTTTCTCTGATGCTTGTCTTGCTACTGAACTACCATTTGTGGCCAAGAGGACAGAGCATCCAGCAAATCATAACTGTTTCTATAAAAAGATCAGAAAAGAAAAACATCAAGGAGACTATCTGGTGAGACAAAATCTACCTCGTTAAAAGAGTCTGCACTAATTTTAAGAAAAAGAGCATTTACCAGCAATTTTACAAACTTTTTAGGCATATAGCATTTTAGCTCATTTACTTTTAGTAATTGCAAAAAGTTTCCAAAAAAGAATTCTCACCTTGGCACTTTAAGTAAACTTTTAGTTAACCATCAATAACAACAACTTAAACATAAGTCTAAATTTTTGAATATGATAAAATATGAAAATTGCTTTATATAGTTTTCTACAAATATTACTATTATGATATAAGCAAAACAAAAAATATCATATAAGATTAGTAGTATTTTGAAGCAGAAATATTTTTCAGTGAAAAGGTAGCAGAAAGCTTCTTTACACCATAATAGAGACTGAATAATTCAAGAAATCATATTTTATTTAGATATAAACCCTCTGTGCCTAGTACAGTGCTTGGTACATATTAGGAATGTTTGTTTCATGAATGAGCAAATGTTTTATAATGATCCACAGTACCCCACTCACTCCAATCCTCTAATCCAAACCATCCTCCCAAAACACTACATAACAAATATGATTCTATTTGAGGTCACTTAACTACAGAGTGAGTAGTTATTGTGCTATTCCCACTGTAGAAAATAAACAGCTAAGCCAAACTATACTGACTTTATCCTTCTGTCCTAAAAGGAAACAACAAATACTAGGAATACCTTAACCATCCCAATCTGCCTTCCCCAAACACATATCACCACTACCACCTTCACAAAACCACCATGTAATTAGATCTAGACTCTAAATGTAGAATAGGATAGAATATTTAGGATTCTTTGATTCCCTTACAATTTCACATAAATTGTCTTTTACTAAAGTCATGCTGATATAGAATGTTATTACTTAACAGTGGGATTCCACACAAAGGACACAGAAATATTTACTGAACATCTACTTTATGCCATGTACTATGTTAGTCCCTATCCATACAGTTGAGGTAAGTATTATTTTGTTTATGTTACAGGAAAAGAAACTAATGTTCTCCAAGGCCAAGTAGCCTACCCAGGTTTTAAGCCCTATACTGCCAGAATTCACCAAGCACTATCTTATTACAGGACTATGGTATTAAAATTGATTTATCTGAACATTTAGTGGATGTTAGGCACTAGTGAAGGGATGATAGAAAGGAGGCACCACCAGAACTGATTCTACTTTGAAGCATTCAGCAACATATATTTATATTTATTAAACGTAAATTAGGAAATGCTTATTTGTTTTAAAAATGTTAGTATATAAGTGCTTTTTAAATGACAGTTACCCTAGTCCATTAAAACATACAACTCAATTTCTTTTTTGAAAATATTCACATTCAACTTTACCATAGTACATTTAGATTGATGCAAATTTCACCTGTACTGAGATATGTGCTTCATTCTTCTTAGAAACTCTCTTAGAAGTTCAGTCTTCTTTTCATAACAAGCAAAAATATTATCTTCCTCAAAAAAATGTACAAAATTGTGGCTTGTCTATGAATCTGTGAAAATTGAATATATTTTGAAATACGAACCAGAAAGACCATTTCAGCTAGAAAGAATTCCTAGCAATGTAGAGGTAAGCTACCTTCTTAGAAAGTTGACTTAATAACCAAATCTTTAAATCACATTTTACTACACTTTAACAGATCATTTTTCATAATTGACAGACATGTTTTATGTTTATGATATGAATTACAAAATCAATGCAGAAAAAATCATTATCTTGGTAAATTTTTCATCTGAGAACATTATGTGTTCACCGAGGATAAAAATGGTTCCACAAATACAGGAGTACACAGACTATGACATAATTTGTTTTCTTTTTTAAAAATTAAAAAAACTAACTTTATTTTATAACCTTCATAAATAAATACATAAACATACACATAAATAAATAAATGAGAGGTACATTTAGTAAAACAGTGCCCTAGAAGACAAAGAAAGCAATTAGTATGGGAGACTTTAATGAACACAGCTTTAAAGCCCTTCTGGAAATTACTGGCTGAATAAAAGCACTAACATTCTACCAGTTGCTGAGACAGGTGCTAC
Organism: Neophocaena asiaeorientalis asiaeorientalis; assembly: GCF_003031525.2. Taxonomy (NCBI): domain Eukaryota; kingdom Metazoa; phylum Chordata; class Mammalia; order Artiodactyla; family Phocoenidae; genus Neophocaena; species Neophocaena asiaeorientalis. The sequence goes on from NW_020171993.1 coordinate 2,282,015, forward strand.
TGACAGTCAGCTGCATTTGCTGAAGCATATTCTAAAGATTACTAATTAATCTCTACACTGAAACCAATGGCTGCCTGCCGTTTTGATCACCATTTAAAAAAAAAAAGCAAAAGAAATAGTCGCTCTATGACCAAACACAACTCTAGGTAAAACACAACTCTAAGTAAGTTCTGCATCTACTTAATTACTTAGTTACATTATTTTCTGGTGTTCTTTATTCTAAACCCAAGACTTCTACAGGTTGGACTCATGGGTCTTATAGTCTCTCCACTTGCTATTTCTGAGTTATTTCTACTTACCACAAAGAATATGAAAGCATTTGTGAGATACTTGGGGAGAAGAGTCTTTCTTTGTTGTTAATTTTGAACCTTTCGATCCTAAGTTCAGGAGAATATGACTCATGGAGGCATTCTCCTTTAGACCCAATCTGCCTTTTCATTAGAACTTACCCACACTCCCCTTTTCCAACTCCCAACACACACACACACACACACACACACACACACACACACACACACACATACATATATACACACACACACACACCTGAATACTCTGTTCTACCACCATAATATCCTACCTTTATCTTATGAACTCTGTTCAAAGCACTGCTCAGAATTTAGCAAACATTAAAATAGTTCATGTTTCCAAGTCTGGGCAATTATTATAAAAGTGATTCTGCAGTTCTTTTAAAATATGCTGGGACAAGGTGCCAAAGAAATTGTTTTAAATCCATTTGAAAACATATAAACATATATAGATAAAGTGAAAAACGTATGTGAGGGTTCTTCTTGTGATTTTCCATCCTTTTAATGTTTCAAGTTAACATTGATCCTTGAGTCTTAAGTAACACTATCTGTTCTACATGTTTTTAAAGTTGCTTTCATTCAACTGTACATGCCTGTGACCTCCACAATGACCTCTACAAAAGCAGTTGTGCACTTTACTGTGGTGCAAATCCTCACAGACAAGTTGAACCTGTTCTTTTTGGCACTGAGCCCTTGCGCTGAACACACAGCTGAGATTTATTATAAAAGGGGAACTAAGGGGCATTATTGCACAACATTTATCCTTCACATACAGCCAAGTATAATCTTTTACAACCTTTGAGAGCTCTTAAATAAATAGATCTTCCCTTAATTGCATAAGGAGTTTCTTATTTGTCACCAATCATACAGCATATTGAGATTCATTTTACATTAGGAAAAAGCTAGCACACAAAACATACATACTAAAAGTTGTTAAAGTTAGTCTCTTAATATTTATTCAAAACTAATAATACTTTGAATACTCAGACCTAAGGATAATTACCTAACTTGCTGTTTTTAGCAAGGTCAATGCTGCAAAGTAATAAACACCTGCCTTCAAGGAGCTATACTTTAAGAAAACAGGTTTAAAAAAATCTTCCTACAGCACTCCTATGGGTCTTTTAAAAACATTTCAGAGAAAATATTAACCTTTACTTTTACACTGTTTTGTGTTTTCTTTTTAATTTCAAAGTTCAATTTTAATTAGCTTTCCCATAGCATTTTAAAAACAGTTTCTGTTTCTAAAGAATTTTGAACTGAGCTGATAAACATGACTGCAACTAGTATACTTTCTCACTTCAAGAACAGATTGATACCCTGGGGGAAAGAAGAATTTCATGAGTTCTAAGAAGTATCTCTTATAACAGGAATTACCACACCATTTACATTAATTCTTCAGGATTTGCTAATTGATCTATCATCAAGACTTGCCTGTTGAAAACAAAGAAACTACTATAACCTCAAAAGTATTCTATCTTGAAAGTCAGGTTCAAACTAGCTTATCAGCTAACTGCTCAACATAAAGGAAACTAAAATATGTTGATTCAGGTGAATATTTCCTTGCTCTGAATTCTTCTAATTTATTTTATTACTATTAAGTGTACAAACAATTGGGAAAAAATGCCTGTAGACTTATGGGGACGGGGGGGGCAGGGTGTATTGTTTAATGGACACAGAATTTCAGTTTTACAAGATGAAAAAAATTATGGAGATTGATTGTAGTGGTGGTAGCAAACAATATGAATATATTTAATACTACTGAAATGTACACTTAAAAACAGTTAACATGATAAATCTTATGTATGTGTGTCTTACCAATATAAATTTTTTTAATTTAAAAGATAAAATCATAATTGTTTTAAAGATTGATGAATGAATTGATTTTTTTAATGGTGAAAAAAATCTAATGTTACATTTTTAGCAATCAGGGGTTCATAGTGAACAAAACAGACATGTTCACAGATGATACTAAATACATTCTGTAATGACAAAATAACTGAAGAGTTAAATAAGAAATTTCTTTCATTAAAATTAAACATTTTAAGCAACACATTTATATTGCTCCATACCTAAGAAAAGATGTTTTAAACAATTTGTCTCTCTAATACTCTCTCCCTTTGTCTAGGGAATACAAGTAGAAGTTCATGAGTTTGGACATTTTTTAAATTCATCACTAAAAAGAACACATTTTTTCTTTATGTAGTCTTTCAGGAAAAAACCTGTATTAAATTTTAAGTGATTTTGCAAGCATTAAATCTTTAAATAGATATAATTAGCATGCTAGAAAATCACTAACCAGTTTTATTCATAATATTTATACTACTTGAGGAAACAAAAATTGATGAGAATAACTATAAAACATGAATCAAATATGTTAAAAATGTCTCAAGACTTGATCTTACACTATGTTCTAACACTATGTCAACACTGGTGGTATTTTTTAAATACCTAAGCCCTCTAATTCATTTTGAAATGCATGCCCTTCAAGATTTCCATAATTTCCAAAACCACTCCTGATGAAGTCATAACTATAATTAAAAATAACATCCAAAGAACCCATAGTTGCAATGTCAAGCAGTTTAACCCACGTTAACCTCCAAATAACTTAAAGCAGCTGTAAGAACAATACCAGTCTCCATTTATTTTGGTTCTTCACACTATAACAGCTTTCCCATCTATGTCTCTCTTCTTTCCATCAAGAATGCAAGCAAATACTCTATCTGCCTGTAACTTCTGACTCTTTTAAATTCCCCATGTTATGTGTCCTCACAGAATAACACAGTGTTTAAAACACAGTCTTTGGAGTCCAAAAAGTCAAATCCCAGCTCTACCTTGAGTATCTTTTTTTAACAAGCCTTAGTTTCACCTGTAAAATTATATTAATGAATCAAATAAAATATATTTAAAGGACACAGAAGAGTGTACTGTCTACAAAACGCTACTACATTATCACCTTCATCAGGAGCAGAAAGAAGAGGAATATTCTGCACCACCTCCACAGACCATCTCTTAGTCACTACCACCAGATAAAATCACCACAGGCAATTATCAACATAGGAACTGGTAACCTTTCCAAAGTCTGCCTGTAAGAGCTCAAAACATCTTCCTGCAGAAACAAAGTTTTGAAAGAGGGCACAATCCTAGGCTAACGATATATAAAACATTAATTATCTTAAATTGAGTGTAGAACCCTGGAAGCAATACAGGAGAGAAAACAAAGAAAAGTTTACTTTCTGTTTCCTGGGTGCAACCCTGGCCTTAGGCAAAAACTTCAAATTTCTGAAATTTTAGCTTCTCCCATTTTGCCTTTTGCATTCCTACCCAGCAGACCTAGTGTCTTTCCCAGGCATTTTATGTCCCCACAACGCTGTAACACTAAGTTCCTAATTGGAAACATTCCACTCAAACCTACTGACTCTTAATGTGCTCCCTGATCTTAAGTTACCAACCTGCACCTCACCACAATCAAAACTTCCTGCTATCACTAAGGTGTTAGAAGGAAAGAAATTGCATTGCATGATTTTACATACTGGACATCTGGTTTTTATTACATTATTATTGTTTTTAAAAAGAACATTTGTAAAACATTTTTTTCTGGAACAAAATACAAAGCAGTAGTTGCCTTTTAAATATATGGGCTAAGAAATATTCACTGATATCTCAGGCAAATTTTTCATCTTCATATTTACCTATATAAAAAACAGATTCTCAAAAAGCATTAACATTTATCAAAATGACAATTAGAGTAACATCAGGAATTCCACAATGAGAACTGGTAAGGGTACAGAAGCCCTGGGTAAAATCTGAATGACCATAAATAATGAAATTCAAAGAATCTCAGAAGTATGCAAGATATTAAACATCATCTCAAGTCTTACTGGCCACTGGATTTTGAATCTCTTCTTCAAAAAACCAAAACCAAAGCACCAAAACAGTCTATATAGATATGTCTCAGTACCCAAATAAATGTATAAAAGTATACACCTAACTGAATGAAGAAGAGATGAAACCTGTATGACACAACAAAATTTTATATCTCTATGTGCACAAATCACAATATCTGTCTTACAGAAGTTTAACTACAACTTTTCTTCTCTTCATTTTCTTTATCCCATAAGACTTTCTAGGAAACATTATTATTACTTTTTTTTTTTTTGGTCGCACCGTGCGGCATTCGAGATCTTAGTTCCCCCCAGGGATCAAACCCACGCCCCCTGCAGTGGAAGCACAGCGTCTTAACCACTGGACCACCAGGGAAGTCCTGGAGACATGATTCTTGCTGAAGAGAGATATGCTCTTGCTTGAGAACAATGCACTGACATCAATCACCATGGTAATACACATACAAATTCATAAATATTTAGGAAGCTTCCTTAATTACAGTATTTTAATCAATAAAGCACCAGCTAATTTCTTAACTATGAGTTCATCTAAGGCTTTAACTTACTCTACATTCTTGGTTTCTGTTTCTAATAATTCCAAGTGATAGCCAGACTAATGTTTGTTTTTCCATATATTTACCACACAACATCTGCTCAATAGAAATTCCCATAAATGTGAAACCAATAAAGAATGGAGTTACTTTTACAGCTTTTATTATCTGCAAAATGAAATTATACTTTAAGTCATTCTTTAATGACTTAGTCATTAATACTTTTTAACGAACTATATCATTATTTCCTATTACCCTATTTATAACTTAGAACAAATTCTTCTTCCTTTGTGTTTAGACTCCTTAAAATTTTAGGAAATTCTACATCCAGTCCTAACACTTACATTTAGGGTTAGTCACTTAAATCACTCTCTTCCTTTTACTTCTTTGTTTTCAGCTTCTTTACTTTTTGAAAAAATTATCTATGTTACCTATAAAGGAACTAATAAGTTAAATCTGGAAATAAGTTTGCTTTGTAATTTACGGTATCTAAGAAAAATCATTCAAAGGATCTGCTTTGAGCCTACTTTAATTTCATTTTCTCACAAATACCACATTACAAAATATATTCCAATCAATAAGGCTTATATTATTCCAAATGAATAAGGTTATTTACCCATGTCCCATAAGCATTAACTCACAGAGCCAGAATTTGAACCTACTCAGTCTGATATTAAAGCCCTTTTCTATCCCTAACCACAGTGCTATCCTGCCTATAAAAGTCTCTTGCTTGTGCCATTAAACAGAATGTCAGGAGGCTACCATTACCTTTCATTACTTCTCATTCTCAACCCAAATGCTACTATTGGAAAAGCACAAGTTGCTACTATATAGAACACAAGGAAAATAGCTTGATAATCTTTGATAAAACACAGTGGAACTTTGCTAGAACTAGTGACAGCTATGAAAAACTATGCAAAATTATTTACCATTTCAAGGATAAGAGGTCTTGTACCAGAAATGGTTGATTACATTTATGGATCTAATTTCTAAAACTAAAATCATTACTACAGAAATAAAAAGACTATTTTACAGAGCCATATCATTATCAATAATCCTCTTTGTATACACAAGGGCAATGTAGGAGTTCCTACCAATGATAGTATGGTTGGTTCAAGGTCTAACATTATTTCCTGTATCAAATACTTTTTCCTTCTTTCATTTCCATCTTTACCTGTCTCTCTCCTACTTCACATGTTTAACTCAAGAGACACTCTGGTATAATGGAAAAAGAAATGATCTTAAGGATCTGAAGGCTTATACTCTCACTCTGATTTCCATTGTCCTTCTGGGCTTACAGGACGTATCAGTAAAAAAGGGCGGGTAGGTAGGATTAATAATATTGATACAGAATATTTACATGTAAGTACATTCAATGGTATAAAATACTCTTCAACTAAAAGATCTTATTAATATGATTACAGATACAGAAATCTAGCACCACAGGCATTTCAAACAACTCAATATACTGATTTTAGATGTATTCTAAAAAGCCCATTTACACTAAATAACATTTATTTTTATAGCAGAATATAATCAACAAGACTGCAATATTCAGGAAGTTTTGAATGAATGTTTGTCAATTATTTCAATTAGCACTCTTCAATTTAAATGTATGATCCTCCAAATGTATTCCCAAAATATAACTTGAAAAAAGGCACTGCTATTTATCTTACGAAAAAGTAAGCCCTAAATAAATTTCCAGCAAAATAATCCAAAATGGTGTTTACATTACATGAGTGATTTGCTGTTTCTCAAAAACAGCAATGTAGGAAGTCAGTAATTCTCAAACTTGCAAAGTATTTCCATGTGCTTAACAAGAAAACCATCTTGTCACTTGACAATGACACAGTCCAGAGCTCAATATTTATGGACATAAACTCCTAAATAAGCTAATACACACCTCAATGCAAATACTAAATATACTATGGTATCTTTCACCTAGTCTTCAAGATTACCACTCAATATCCACCAAAAGGAAAATATATTAAGATCATATGTTTCTTAAGAAAAGTTAATACCTTTTATTACTATAAGCCTTATTTTTATACATGTGTTTTTATCTAACAAATATATAGAAAATAGGTATATATGTGTGCATGTACATAAAATCTGATGAGGCAGAAGAAAAATATGAAAGCACAACATGAAATAAAACAAAAAACTAAAACACTATTACCATTTCTCACTAGCAAAGACGCTTAAGTAGCCCCTCCTCAAACAGGTATTATTGAATTACATGGCTATGAAAATGTGAGGAAAAAGGCAAACAAATAAAGAAATAAGTTTAGGTTATAAGTATTTTTAAAACACTGTGAAAATCTGTGTAATTTTCCTTTAAAACGTACCTCTTTATACTAAATCCCAAAAAAGGTGACAAAATCAGGGAAGCTAAAGCCCTATTGGGCTCTAAAACTACAGAAAGACAAAGACAAAGAGAAATCTTGAAAGTAGTAAAAGAAAAATGACTATTCACATATCAGGGAATCCCAATAAGGTTAACAACTGACTTCTCATCAGAAACCACAGAAGTCAGAATGTGGTGGGATGACATATTAAAAATGCTGAAAGAAAAATACTATCAACTAAGAATTATTTGTCCAACTAAACTATGCAACAAACCAAAGGCAAAATAAAGACATTCCAAGATAAACAAAGACTGAGTAATCTGTTGCAAGCAGACATGAATCACAAAATATAATAATAGTACTAGTCTTTCAGGTTAAAAGGAAATAACAGCAGGCAGTAACTCAAATTCTCACAAAGAAATAAAGAACACTAAAAAGGTAATTTCATGGGTAAATACAAAAGATGCAATGAAAATGTTTCTTCCTCTTCTCTTCTCTTAACTGGTTTTTAAAATAACTGCAAAGAATGGTAAAACTGTATGATTTGGCTTTTAACATATAATAGAATATATATGACATTAATAGTGCATAAGAGGAAAAAGAAATGGAGTTAATCTGGATCAAAGATTACTGGTATTGAATTAGTATTAACATGAACTAGTTTGTAATAAGCTAAGATGCATAGTGTAACCTTAAAAAGTAACTCAAAAAATAGGCATAGTAAAAAAAATTTTAATGTCTAACACAAAACAAAGCAAGAAAAAAGAGAGGAAAGAAAGGGACCATGTGACATATAGAATACAAATATCAAAATGGCCAAATCATATCTGTAATTACATTAACTGTAAACGGGTAAACACACCAGTCAAAGGGCAAAGACTGTCAGACTGGAAAAACAAAATCCAACTATACACTGTCTATAAAAGACACATGTTAGAATCAAAGACATAGACTGAAAACAAAAGTGTGCAACAAGATAAACTATGAAAACAATAACCATGAGAGAGCCACAAAACAGTCTTAAAGACAAAAATGGTTACATAACTGAAGACAGAACTAGACAATTTGAAAATAGTTACAGATTTCAATACTCCACTCTCAATAACTGACAAACTAGACAAAAAATCACTAGACAGTGACTAGACAGTGACGATACAGAATATTTAAACAACATTATTAATCAATCAAAATGATGTAACATCTAACACTGTACCCAACAACAGTAAAATACACATTAGTTTCAAATATTTTCCCCAATAGAGAATATATTGGGTCATAAAATAAGAATCAATAAGTTTAACAGGGTTGACCTCATATAACATATTTCTCTGACCACAAAAGACTTAAATTGGAAATAAACAAGAGAAGAAAATTTGGGAAATCCACAAATATTTGAAAATTAAACAACAGATTTCTAAATAACCTATGGTCAAAGAAGAAATAACAAGGGAAATGAGAAAATATTTTCAACCGTATAAAAATGAAAACAAAAATTATTAGTGCAGATAAAGCAGTGCAGAGAAAAATGTATAGCTTTAAATACCCATTCTAGAAAGAAAGATCTCAAACAAATAATTTAAGTCTCTATCTTAAGAAACTGGGGGAAAAAGAACAAAGTAAACCTAAAATAAGAAGAAAGGATATAATAAATATTAGAATAAAAATCAATAAAACAGAAATTAGAAAACAACAGAAAAAGAAATCCATAAAGCCAAGGATGATTTTGAAAAGATCAACAAAACTGCCACACTGTTAGCTTGACTGACCAAGAGTAAAAAAGAAAAGATACAAACTACCAAAATAGGAAATGAAAGAAGGGACATCTTACCTAACCCTACAGAAATTCAACTTAGATGAAATTGATCAATTCCAAGGAAAATTCAAATTACTAAAGGAAGGGAGGTAGTGAGAGAGGAAGTGAGAGGAAGAGAGAGAGGAAGGAAACACAAAAGAAAATGGCAAAAAAAAAGAAAATGAAAAGGTCTAAATAGACCTACATCAAGTAAAGAAATTTAAAGGTACTTGGAAATATTCCTATTTAAGAAAAGCCAAAGCCAGATGGTTTCACTGGTGAAATCTATGTTTCACTGGTGAAATCTACCAAACTTTTAAAGAAGAAATAATACCAATTCTTCACAAACTCTTCCAGAAAACAAAAAAGAAGGAAATATTTTCCAACTCATTCTATGAGGTCAATATTCCCCTGACACTAAAGCCAGACAAAGTCATGCTATGGCACTGATGAAGCATTAAAAACATTATATTAAGGAAGCTAGACTCAGGAATTCCCTGGTGGCGCAGTGGTTGAGAATTCGTCTGCCAGTGCAGGGGACATGGGTTCGTGCCCTGGTCCGGGAAGATCCCACATGCCATGGAGCAACTAAGTCCGTGCGCCACAACTACCGAGCCTGCGCTCTAGAGCCCGCGAGCCACAACTACTGAGCCCGAGTGCCACAATTACTGAAGCCCACACGCCTAGAGCCCGTGCTCTGCAACAAGAGAAGCCACCCAATGAGAAGCCCGCGAACCGTAACAAAGAGAAGCCCCCGCTCGCCGCAACTAGAGAAGAGCCTGCGCGCAGCAACAAAGACCCAAGGCAGCCAAAAATAAAAATTAATTAATTATTTTTTTAAAAAAAAATGGAAGCTAGACTCAGAAGACTACATACTGAAAAATTCCACATATAGGAAATGCACAAAAAAAAAAGAGGCAACTTTACAGGGACAGAAAGCAGAGAAGTGGTTGCTAGGGTCTGAGAGAGGGAGTAGGAACTAACTGAAAACTGTCACAGGAATATTTCTGGGGTGATGAAATACAGTAAGTCCCCTACATATGAACCTTCAAGTTGCAAACTTTCAAAGATGCGAACATGCATTCCACCAACGTCAGGCATGAGTGAAACTGTACTCTGCCCTCCACCTCCTTCAGCTCTACCATCTCCCACTTCCTCTCCTTCCTCCAGTCAGTAACTTCTTGCCTGTTTACTTGATGCCAGCCTCTGTATGCCAGATGTTGTACTCTATGACTGTACTTTTCAAGGTAATGTACTATAAGATTAAAAATGTTTTCTTTCTTTTTTGTGTGTATTTGTTTTTTATGTATTATTTGTGTGAAAAGTATTACAAACCTATTACAGTACGGTAATATGTAGCTGATTGTATTGGTTGGGTACCAAGGCTAGCTCTGTTGGACTTACAAACAAATTAGACTTACGAACATGCTCTCGGAACTCATTCATATGTAGGGAACTTACTGTATTCTAAAACTGTATTATGGTTGCACATACCTGTAATACCATTAAAAATCATTAAATTATACACTTAACACAGGTGAATTTTATTATATGAAATTATACTTCAATAATCCTGTTTAAGAAAAAAACTGACTCATTGAATAAATCAACAACCTCTAGCTAGAGTGATCAAGATAAAAGAGAATACTGGGAATTTTTAAAGAAATATTACTCTAACACTTACAGGCATTAAAAGAGTTTTGAGGGAATATCATAAACAACTTTATGTCAACAAATATGATAACCTGGATGAAATGCTCATATTTCTTGAAAAATACAACTTAAGAAAAATGAACATCTAATAGCTTATATCTATTTTTGAAATTTAGCTGACCAAAAACCTACATGCAAAAAAAAAAAAGAAAAAAACCTACATGCAAACAAAATTAGAGTACCAGATGGTTTCACTAGTGAAACTCTATAAACATTTTGGGAAGAAATAACACCAATTTCTTACAAACTCTTTCAAATACAGGGTAGATCCCACTTCCAAATGTGACCAAATACTCTGACAAAACCATTCCAGGCATTACCAGTAAAAATGTTAACAGTATTACCCTGATACCACAGACAAAGACATCTAAAGGCAAAGAAAACGGTGAACCAATATTCCTCATAAATACAGACATAAAAAATTCTTAATAAAAATATTAGCAAATTGGGCTTCCCTGGTGGCACAGTGGTTGGGGGTCTGCCTGCTGATGCAGGGGGCGTGGGTTCATGCCCCAGTCTGGGAGGATCCCGCGTGCTGCAGAGCGGCTGGGCCCGTGTGCCGTGGCCGCTGGGCCTGCGCGTCCGGAGCCTGTGCTCCACAGTGGGAGAGGCCACGGCAGTGAGAGGCCCGCGTACCGCAAAAAAAAAAAAAAAAAAAAAAAAAAAGAAAATTAGCAAAATTAC
>NW_020171993.1:2293319-2323711 GCF_003031525.2 Neophocaena asiaeorientalis asiaeorientalis
CCCCGGGAGGGAGAGGCCCGCGTACCGAAAAAAAAAAAAAAAAAAAAAAAAAATTAGCAAATTAGCATATATCATGACCAGGTAGAATCATGTAGGGTTTATCACAGTAATGTAAAGTTAATTTAACATTTGAAAATTTAACATACCACATTAACAAAGTAATGAAGAAAAACCATTATTCAACAGATGCAGTAAAAAAGCATCTAACAAAATTCAACAGCCACTCATGAAGTTTTTAAAATTTCAGTACACTCAGATAAGAGGAACTTTCCTCAGTCTAACTGAAGACATCCATGAAAAGTCTATAGCTAATATGATATACAACGTTGAAAGGCTAAATGAATTTCCCTTTAGGTAGGGAAATATGGCAAGAAAAAGAAAAAAAACAAAGGAAGAAGTAAAACTGTCTCTACATGCAGATGACATGATTATCTAAAAAAAAAACAATGTAAAAGCAACTGTGAAAACTACAAAGTAAAATAAGCCAGTGCACAAGATACAAGACCACTATAAAAAGTATATAGTAGGGGCTTCCCTGGTGGCACAGTGGTTGAGAGTCCACCTGCTGATGCAGGGGAAACAGGTTCGTGCCCTGGTCCATGAAGATCCCATATGCCGCGAAGTGGCTGGGCCCGTGAGCCATGACTACTGAGCCTGCGCGTCTGGAGCCTGTGATCCGCAATGGGAGAGGCCACAACAGTGAGAGGCCCACGTACCGCAAAAAAAAAAAAAAAAGTATATAGTAGGAGTAAGCAACAGTAAAATGAAATTTAAATAACTATTTCCTTTAAAAAGTAGCCAAAGGCTTCCCTGGTGGCGCAGTGGTTGAGGGTCTGCCTGCCGATGCAGGGCACACGGGTTCATGCCCCGGTCTGGGAAGATCCCACATGCCGTGGAGCGGCTGGGCCCGTGAGCCATGGCTGCTGAGCCTGCGCATCCGGAGCCTGTGCTCCGCAACGGGAGAGGCCACATAAAATGCTTAGGGACAAATTTGATAATACATTCAAGACCAACTACTAAAAAGCACAAAACATTGCTGAGGTAAGTTAAAGAGGCCCTGAATAAAAGAAGTATACCATGTTCATGGATTAGAAGACTCAACATTGTTAAGAAAGACCTCAATTCTCCAGAAATTCATCTATAGATCCAACAGAACCCATATTATCTCATGAAACCTTTTTGTAAAAATTAACAAATTCTAAAATTTTGAAGAATATGCAGGAGGCAATCTTGAAAATGGACAAAACTGGAAGACATACACTACCTAACAAAGAAAGTCTTTTCAACAAATAGAATTAGAACAACTGGATGTCCATGTGCAAAAAAATGGACCTCTACATGTAATTTACATCATACATAAAAATTAATCCAAGGTGGATCAGGAATCTATCTGTAAAAGCAAAAACTATAAATAGCTTTTAAATAGGAGAATATTTTTGTGACCTTAGGGAATTTAAAGATTATTTATGCATACAGGAAACAGAAGGGGAATAACCTTAAAAGAAAAAAATAAATCCATAAATGAGATTTCATCAAACTTTAACATGTTGGCTCATCGAAACATACCATTAAGAAAATGAAAGAGTAGGGAATTCCCTGGGGGTCCAGTGGTTTGGACTCAATGCTTTCACTGCCAAGTGTTCAATCCCTGGTCAGGGAACTAGGATCCCACAACCCGCATGGCCAAAAAGATAAAAATAAAAGGAAATGAAAAAGTGAGCTAAAGACTGGGAGAAATTATTTGTAAAACAGATTATCTGACAAAAGACTTGTATGCAACATATTAGTTCTCAAGGAAATACAAACTAAAATCACAATGAAATACCATTAAACACCCACCAAAATACCTAAACTTTAAAATGCTGACAGTATTAAATGATGACAAAATGTAAAGCAATCAAAAGTCTCATATTACTGATGCCAGTACAAAAGTGTACAACCACTATAGAAAAAATGATTGGTATTTTCTTCTAAATTAATAAATACCTACACTATAAACAAGCAATTTCACTCATATATTGAACTAAGAATTTAAAACATGTGTTCACATAGATCAATGGAAGAGGACAGAAGCCCAGAAATAAACCCATGAACCTATGGTCAATTACTCTACAACAAAGGAGGCAAGAATATACAATGGAGAAAAGACAGTCTCTTCAATAAATGGTGCTAGGAAAACTAAACAGCTTACGTGTAAAAGAATGAAGTCAGAACATTCTCTAACACCATACACAAAAATAAACTCAAAACGGATTAAAGACTTAAATGTAAGACCAGATACTATAAAACTCCTAGCGTAAAACATAGGCAGAACACTCTTTGACATAAATCACAGTACCCACCTCCTAATGAAAATAAAAACAAACAAATGGAACTGAACTAAACTTGAAAGCTTTTGCACAGCAAAGGAAACCAGAAACAAAACGAAAAGGCAACCCACAGAATGGAAAAAAAAAAAAAAAATAAACAAAAAAAAAATTAAAAAGCTTTTGCACAGCAAAGGAAACCAGAAACAAAACGAAAAGGCAACCCACAGAATGGAAAAAAAAAAAAAAAATAAACAAAAAAAAAATTAAAAAGCTTTTGCACAGCAAAGGAAACCAGAAACAAAACGAAAAGGCAACCCACAGAATGGAAAAAAAAAAAAAAAATAAACAAAAAAAAAATTAAAAAGCTTTTGCACAGCAAAGGAAACCAGAAACAAAACGAAAAGGCAACCCACAGAATGGGAGAAAACACTGCTAATGAAGTAACCAACAAGGAATTAATCTCCAAAATACACAAACAGCTCATGCAGCTGTATGTCAAAAGAATGAACAACCCAATCCAAAAATGGGCAGAAGACCTAAATAGACATTTCTCCAAAAAAGAAATACAGATGGCCAAAGAGCACATGAAAAGATGCTCAACATCACTAATTATTAGAGAAATGCAAATCAAAACTACAATGAGGTATCATCTCACACCACTCAGAATGGCCATCATCAAAAAACAACAAATGCTGGCGGGACTTCCCTGGTGGTGCAGTGGTTAAGAATCTGCCTGCCAATGCAAGGGACAAAGGTTTGATCCCTGGTCCGGGAAGATCCCACATGCCGAAAGCAACTACGCCCACAAGCCACAACTACTGAGCCCACGTGCCACAACTACTGAAGCCCATGCAGCTAGAGCCCATACTCCGCAACAAGAGAAGCCACCGCAATGAGAAGCCCATGCACCGCATCAAAGAGTAGCCCCTGCTCACCACAACTAGAGAAAGCCTGCGCACAGCAATGAAGACCCAACGCAGCCAAAAATAAAAATAAATAGATAAATAAATTTTTAAAAAATAAATAAAATAAAATAAATGCTGGAGAGGGTGTGGAGAAAAAGAAACCCTCCTACACTGTTGGTGGGAATGTAAATTGGTACAACCATCACAGAGAACAATATGGAGCTTCCTTAAAAAACTAAAACTAGAACTACCACATGATCCAGCAATCCCACTTCTGGGCATATATCCAGAGAAAACTATAATTCTAAAAGATACCTGCACACCAGTGTTCACTGCAGTACTATTTACAATAACCAAGACATGGAAGCACCCTAAATGTCCATCAATAGAGGAATGGAAAAAGATTTGGTACATGTATACAATGGAATATTACTCAGCCATAAAAAAGAATAAAATAATGCCATTTGCAGCAACATTGATGGACCTAGAGATTATCATCCTAAGTGAAGTAAGCCAGATAGAGAAAGACAAATATCATATGATATCACTTATATGTGGAATCTAAAAATACACGATACAAACGAACTTATTTACAGAACAGAAACAGACTCACAGACTTCAAAAACAAACTTATGGTTACCCAAGGGGAAAGGTGGGGGGGCGTGATAAATTAGAAGTTTGGGATTAACATATACACACTACTATATATAAAATAGATAATCAACAAGGGCCTACTGTATAGCACAGGGAACTCTACTCAATGCTCTATAATAACCTATATGTGACAAGAATCTGAAAAAGAATGCATGTATATATATGTATAACTGAATCACTTTGCTGTACACCTGAAACTAACACAGCATTGTAAATAAACTATACTCCAATATGAAATTAAATTAAATTGAAAAAAAAAACGTGTTCACAAAATAATTTATACAAGAAAGTTCATAGAGGCTTAATTTATAGTCAAAAACTACAAACAGCTCAGGTAGTTGTCAACAACAGAATCACTAAACTGGTATATTCAAACAAATAGAATACTATATAGCAATAAAGCTAATTCCTGATACGCAAAACAATAGGAATGAATCTCAAAATATTTTTTTAACATCTTTATTGCAGTATAATTGCTTTACAATGGTGTGTTAGTTTCTGCTTTATAACAAAGTGAATCAGTTATACACATACATATGTTCCCATATCTCTTTCCTCTTGCGTCTCCCTCCCTCCCACCCTCCCTATCCCACCCCTCCAGGTGGTCACAAAGCACCGAGCTGATATCCCTGTGCCATGCGGCTGCTTCCCACTAGCGATCTACCTTACGTTTGGTAGTGTATATATGTCCATGCCTCTCTCTCGCCCTGTCACAGCTCACCCTTCCCCCTCCCTATTTCCTCAAGTCCGTTCTCCAGTAGGTCTGTGTCTTTATTCCTGTCTTACCCCTAGGTTCTTCGTGACATTTTTTTTTCTTAAATTCCATATATATGTGTTAGCATACGGTATTTGTCTTTCTCCTTCTGACTTACTTCACTCTGTATGACAGACTCTAGGTCTATCCACCTCATTACAAATAGCTCAATTTCGTTTCTTTTTATGGCTGAGTAATTGAATCTCAAAATATTACGCTGCTACTTCTGCATATGACCATTTTACTATAACAAGGACTCTGGATGGACCATTCCCACCTTAAGCAACTAAAAAAATGAAAAAAACATAAGAATCTATGGTTTTCAGAAATTAGAAACTGAGTATCAGTCAGTACAGGACTGTGATCCCCAAGGGAAGAAAAGGAAATGAAGCGATACCTATATTTCCCTGGTGTACTACATGGAGGTCATTTCCAGGCCATGATATGTGCAAGGGGAACTCAAACAAAGCCGGGGAGTCAGGGAGACTGAGATCAGACTTCAGGGCTGTCAAGGTGGCTATAATTTACAGGTTAGATTACCAGAAAAGAAAATGCTGCACAGAGAGAAAACTCTAGAGCAGGGGTCACAAACATTTTCTGTAAAGGGCAGAAAAATTGTTTAGGCTTTGCAGGCTATACACAGGCTACTTAACTCTGCCATTAAAACACGAAAGCAGACAAAGACAATACATAAATGAATGAGTATGGCTATGTTCCAATAAAACTTTAGTTACAGTAGCAGGTGGTAGGTGGGACTTGGTCTGTGAGCTGTAAATTTGCCCACCTCTGCTCTAGAGATCTGCAGAGTGACGTCCTTAACTTTTGCCTGTGTACATCTGGACATGAGAGTGAATTACTCAAACCCAAGGAAATAACCTGGAAAGCAATGGGTCAAAAAATTCCCAAAACTCACACAGGACCAGAATAGTTTATATTCTCAATAAACAAGGTAAAGAGGCCTCTCAATACAACAGACATGACAGATAGAGTCCTCAAAATGGTAACACCTTGAAAGTAGAGCTAAATTAGCCTAACATTAAAGACAGCTCTGCTAGACCCTAAAAATGCTTAAAAGAAATCCATGCAAGGATCTAACAGATTATTGGTAACTTAACTGCAACCCCAAAGTCTGAAAATATTTAATGAAATATCATAAATTACCAGGTATTCAAAAACAAGGCAGGAATATATGACCCACACCAGGAGGGAAAAAATATTGTCAATAGAAGCAGACAGAGAAATGACAGATGATGAAATTATCAGAAACGGACATTAAAACTCAGTTCTTAAGAACAGAGTATACCAAGGCTTAAAGAGGTTATAAGATTTGCCCAAGGCCATACACCGAATATGTATGTAGTAGAGGAGCTACAATTCAAGCCCCTTATAATAATATAAGAACAACCCTTTTTCAATAATTCTAAAATAATAAAATTCAAATTTATAATTTTCAACATGAGTGGCTATTCATTTTATAAAAATATTTATTCAGGTCACATTAAAGTACTCACCATAGGAGTATCTTGAGTTATAAGATCCTCCATTTCCTTTAAAATATGACTGTATTAAACAAACTTCTATTTATTTATGTATAACTCTTCAGAGATATCCATGGTAAAAATTAGAATAGATCACAATTTTATTGAAATAACACAAAATACCTGGAGAATTTAAATGCTAAAAGAAAGTAATCACCGGGTACCTAGTTAATTATAAGACATAATCATTTACCTATGAGTTTCATAAATGCATAATAAGAACTGATAAGACAGTTTTTAATGGTAATTTGGCTTATATTTCAAAACACATTTATAGACAAAAATATTAACGCTACCACTACTTGGGACTTCCCTGGTGGCACAGTGGTTAAGAATCTGCCAGCCAATGTAGGGGACACAGGTTCGAGCCCTGGTCCGGAAAGATCCTACAAGCAGTGGAGCACCCAAGACCTTGCGCCACATCTACTGAGCCTGCACTCTATAACCCGCGAGCCACAACTACTGAGCCCGAGTGCCACAACTACTGAAGCCCATGTACCTAGAGCCCAAGCTCCACAATAACAGAGGCCACCGCAATGAGAAGTCTGCGCATCGCAACAAAGAGGAGCCCCCGCTCACCGCAGCTATACACAGTCCAGGCACAGCAATGAAGACACTCGCAGCAAAAAAAGTTAACTTTTAAAAAATACTTAAAAAAAAAAAACCTCTACTACTACTTGCATTTTCACATTACTTTTTTTTAACATCGTTATTGCAGTATAATTGCTTTACAATGTTGTGTAGTTTCTGCTGTATAAAAAAGTAAATCAGCTATATGTATACATAAACCCACACGTCTCCTCCCTCTTGCATCTCCCTCCCACCCTCCGTATCCCACCCCTCTGGGTGGTCACAAAGAACCAAGCTGATCTCCCTGTGCTATGCAGCTGCTTCCCACTAGCTATCTATTTTACATTTGGTAGTATACATATGTCCATGCCACTCTCTCACTTCGTCCCAGCTTACCCTTCCCACTCCCCGTGTCCTCAACTCCATTATCTCCGATTGAGTCTTTACTCCTGTCCTGCCCCTAGGTTCTTCAGAGCCACTTTTTTTTTTTAGATTCCATACATATGTGTTAGCAAACGTTATCTGTTTTTCTCTTTCTGACTTACTCCACTCTGTATGACAGTCTCTAGACCCATCCACCTCACTACAAATGACTGAATTTCGTTTCTTTTTATAGCTGAGTAATATTCTATCGTATATATGCGCCACATCTCTTTACCCATTCATCTGTCAATGGGCACTTAGGTTACTTCCATGTCCTGGCTACTGTAAATAGAGCTGCAATGAACACTGTGGTATATGACTGTTTTTGAACTATGGTTTTCTCAGGGTATATGTCCAGTAGTAGGATTGCTGGGTCATATGTTAGTTCTATTTTTAGTTTTTTAATGAACCTCCATAATGTCTCTGGCTGTATCAATTTACATTCCCACCAACAGTGCAAAAGGGTTCCCTTTTATCCACACCCTCTCCAGCATTTATTGTTTGTAGAATTTTTGATGATGGCCATTCTGACCGGTCTGAGGTGATACCTCATTGTGGTTTTAATTTGCATTTCTCTAATGATTAGTGACATTGAGCATCCCTTCATGTGTTTGTTGGCAATCTGTATATCTTCTCTGGAGAAATGTCTATTTAGGTGTTCTGCCCATTTTTGGATTGGGTTCTTTGTTTATTTGATATTGAGCTGCATGAGCTGCTTGTATATTTTGGAGATAAATCCTTTGTCAATTGCTTAGTTTGCAGATATTTTCTTCCATTCTGAGGATTGTATTTTCGTCTTGTTTATGGTTTCCTTTGCTGTGCAAAAGCTTTTAAGCTTAATTAGGTCCCATTTGTTTCTTCTTTTAATTTCCATTTCTCTAGGAGGTGGGTCAAAAAGGATCGGCCTGTGATTTATGTCATAGAGTGTACTACCTAGGTTTTCCTCTAAGAGTTTTAAGGTGCCTGGCCTTACATTTAGGTCCTTAATCTATTTTGAATTTATTTTTTGTGTATGGTGTTAGGGAGTGTTCTAATTTCATCCTTTTACATGTAGCTGCCCAGTTTTCCCAGCACCACTTATTGAAGAGGCTGTCTTTTCTCCACTGTATATTCTTGCCTGCTTTATCAAAGATAAGGTGACCATATGTGCATGGAATTATCTCTGGGCTTTCTATCCTGTTCCATTGATCTATATTTCTGTTTTTGTGCCAGTACCATACTGTCTTGATTACTGTAGCTTTGTAGTAGAGTCTGAAGTCTGGCAGCCTGATTCCACCAGCTCCATTTTCCTTTCTCAGGATTCTTTTGGCTATTCGGGATCTTTTGTGTTTCCATACAAATTGTGAAATTTTTTGACCTAGTTCTGTGAAGAATGCCATTGGTAGTTTGATAGGGATTGCATTGAATCTGTAGATTGCTTTGGGTAGTAGAGTCATTTTCACAATGTTGATTCTTCCCATCCAAGAACATGGTATATCTCTCCATCTATTTGTATCATCTTTAATTTCTTTCATCAGTGTCTTATAGTTTTCTGCATACAGGTCTTTAGTCTCCTTAGGTATGTTTATTCTTGGTCTTTTATTCTTTTTGGTGCAATAGTAAATGGGACTGCTTCCTTAATGTCTCTTTCAGATTTTTCATCATTAGTGTTTAGTGATAAATTAGTGTTTAGTGATAAATTAGAAGGTTGGGATTAACATATACACACTACTATATATAAAATAGATAATCAACAAGGGCCTACTGTATAGCACAGGGAACTCTACTCAATGCTCTATAATAACCTATATGTGAAAAGAATCTGAAAAAGAATGCATGTATATATATGTATAACTGAATCACTTTGCTGTACACCTGAAACTAACACAGCATTGTAAATAAACTATTTATTTATTTAAGAGATTTCTGTGCATTAATTTTGTATCCTGTTACTTTACCAAATTCATTGATTAGCTCTAGTAGTTTTCTGGTAGAATCTTTAGAATTCTCTATGTATAGTATCATGTCACCTGCAAACAGTGACAGCTTTACTTCTTCTTTTCCAACTTAGATTCCTTTTATTTCTTTTCCTTCTCTGATTGCCGTGGCTACGACTTCCAAAACTATGTTGAATAACAGTGGTGAGAGTGGGCAACCTTGTCTTGTTCCTGATGTTAGAGGAAATGGTTTCAGTTTTTCACCATTGAGAACAATGTTGGCTGTGGGTTTGTCATATATGCCCTTTATAATGTTGAGGTAAGTTCCCTCTATGACTACTTTCTGGAGAGTTTTTATCACAAATGGGTGTTGAATTTTGTTGAAAGCTTTTTCTGCATCTATTGAGAGGATCATATGGTTTTTATCCTTCAATTTGTTAATATGGTGTATCCCATTGATTGATTTGCGTATACTGAAGAATCCTTGCAGTCCTGGGATAAACCCCACTTGTTCATGGTGTATGATCCTTTTAATGTGCTTTTGGATTCTGTTTGCTAGTATTTTGTTGAGGATTTTTGCATCCATGTTCATCAGTGATACTGGCCTGCAGTTTTCTTTTCTTGTGACATCTTTGTCTGGTTTTAGTATCAGGGTGATGGTGGCCTTGTAGAATGAGTTTAGATCCTCCCTCTGCTATATTTTGGAAAAGTCTGAGAAGGATAGGTGTTAGCTCTTCTCTAAATGTTCAACAGAATTCGCCTGAAGCCATCTGGTCTTGGGCTTTTGTTTGTTGGAAGATCTTTAATCACAGTTTCAATTTCAGTGCTTATGATTGGTGTGGTTATATTTTCTACTTCTTCCTGGCTCAGTCTCAGAAGGTTGTGCTTTTCTAAGAATATGTGCATTTCTTCCATGTTGTCCACTTTATTGGCATATAGTTGCTTGTAGTAATCTCTCACGATCCTTTGTATTTCTTGACTGTCAGTTGTTACTTCTTCTTTTTCATTTCCAATTCTATTGATTTGAGTCTTCTCCTTTTTTTTGTTGATGAGTCTGACTAATGGTTTATTAATTTTGTTTATCTTCTCAAAGAAACACCTTTTATTTTATTGATTGGTCTTTGCTATTGTTTCCTTCATTTCTTTTTCATTTATTTCTGATCTGATCTTTATGATTTCTTTCCTTCTGCTAACTTTGGGGGATTTTTGTTCTTCTTTCTCTAACTGCTTTAGGTGTAACGTTAGGTTGTTTATTTGAGATGTTTCTTGTTTCTTGAGGTAGGATTTTATTGCTATAACCTTCCCTCTTAGAACTGCTTTTGCGGCATCCCATAGGTTTTGGGTCATCGTGTTTTCATTGCCATTTGTTTATAGGTATTTTTTGATTTCCTCTTTGATTTCTTCAGTGATCACAGTAGTGTACTGTTTAGTCTCCACGTGTTTGTATTTTTTACAGATTTTTTCCTGTCACTGATATCTGGTCTCATAGCGTTGTGGTCAGAAAAGATACTTGATATGATTACAATTTTCTTAAATTTACCAAGGCTTCATTTGTGACCCAAGATATCATCTATCCTGGAGAATGTTCCATAAGCACTTGAGAAGAAAATGTAATCCGGTGTTTTTGGATGGAATGTCCTATAAATATAAATTAAGTGCATCTTGTCTAATGTATCGTTTAAAGCTTATGTTTCCTTATTTATTTTCATTTTGGATGATCCGTCCATTGGTGAAAGTGGGGTGTTAAAGTCCCCTACTATGAATGTGTTACTGTCGATTTCCCCTTTTATGGCAGTTAGCATTTACCTTATCTATTGAGGTGGTCCTATGTTGGGTGCATAAATATTTACAATTGTTATATCTTCTTCTTGGATTGATCCCTTGATCATTATGTAGTGTCCTTCTTTGTCTCTTCTAATAGTCTTTATTTTAAAGTCTATTTTGTCTGATATGAGAATTGCTACTCCAGCTTTCTTTTGGAAACCACTGGCATGGAATATCTTTTTCCATTCACTCATTTTCAGTCTGTATGTGTCCCTCGGTCTGAAGTGGGTCTCTTGTAGACAGCCTTATACGGGTCTGGCTTTTATATCCATTCGGCCAGTCTATGTCTTTTGGTTAGAATATTTAATCCATTTACATTTAAGGTAGTGATTGATATGTATGTTCCTTTTACCATTTTCTTAATTGTTTTGGGGTTGTTATTGTAGGTCTTTTCCTTCTGTTGTGTTTCCTGCCTAGAGAAGTTCCTTTAGCATTGTTGTAAAGCTGGTTTGGTGGTGCTGAATTTCCTTAGCTTTTGCTTGTCGGTAAAGGTTTTAATTTCTCTGTTGAATCTGAATGACATCCTTGCTGGGTAGAGTAATCTTGGTTGTAGGTTTTTCCCTTTCATCACTTTAAATATGTCCTGCCACTCCCTTCTGGCTTGCAGAGTTTCTGCTGAAAGATCAGCTGTTAACCTTATGGGGATTCCCTTATATGTTAATTGTTGCTTTTCCCTTGCTGCATCTAATATTTTTTCTTTGTATTTAATTTTTGATAGTTTGATTAATATGTGTCTTGGTGTGTTTTTCCTTGGATTTATCCTGTATGGGACTCTCTGTGCTTCCTGGATTTGACTGTCTACTTTCTTCCCCATGTTAGGGAAGTTTTCAACTATAATCTCTTCAAATATTTTCTCAGTCCCTTTTCTTCTCCCTTCTTCTGGGAGCCCTATAATTTGAATGTTGGTGCATTTAATGTTGTCCCAGAGGTCTCTGAGATTGTCCTCAATTCTTTTCATTCTTTTTTCTATATTCTGCTCTGCAGTAGTTTTCGAACTATTTTATCTTCCAGGTCACTTATCCGTTCATCTGCCTCCATTATTCTGCTATTGATTCCTTTTAGAGAATTTTTAATGTCATTTATTGTGTTCTTCATCATTGTTTGTTTGCTCTTTAGTTCTTTAGGTCCTTGCTAAACGTTTCTTGTACTTTCTTCATTCTATTTCCAAGATTTCTGGATCATCTTTACTATCATTACTCTGAATTCTTTTTCAGGTAGACTGCCTATTTCCTCTTCATTTGTTTGGTGTGGTGGGTTTTTACCTTGCTCCTTCATCTGCTGTGTATTTCTCTGTCTTCTCATTTGGCTTAACTTACTGTGTTTGGGGTCTCCGTTTCGCAGGCTGCAAGTTCGTAGTTCCTGTTGTTTTTGGTGTCTGCTCCCTATGGGTAAGGTTCATTCAGTGGGTTGTTTAGGCTTCCTGGTGGAGAGGAGTGGTGCCTGTGTTCTGGTGGATGAGGTTGGATCTTGTCTTTCTGGTGGGCAGGACCACGTCCAGTGGTGTGTTTTGGGGTGTCTGTGAACTTATTATGACTTTAGGCACCCTCTCTGCTAATGGGTGGGGTTGTGTTCCTATCTTGCTAGTTGTCTGGCATAGGGTGTCCAGCACTATAGCTTGCTGGTCGCTGAGTGGAGCTGGGTCTTAGCGTTGAGATGGAGATCTCTGGGAGAGCTTTCACTGTTTGATATTAGGTGGAGCCAGGAGGTGTCTGGTGGACCAATATCCTGAACTCACCTCTCCCACTTTAGAGGCTCAGGTCCGACACCTGGCCAGAGCACTAAGACTGTCAGCCATATGGCTCAGAAGAAAAGGGCAGAGCAAAACAAAAAAAATGAAAGAAAGAAAATTATAATAAAGTTATTTAAAAAATTTTTTTAATTATTAAAAATAAGAAAAAATAAAGAAAGAAGAGAGCAACCAAACCAAGAAACAAACCCACCAATGATAACAAGCACTAAAAACTATACTTTAAAAAAAAAATTAAAAGCACAGACAGAACCCTAGGATAAATGGTAAAAGCAAAGCTATACAGACAAAATCACACAAAGAAGCATACACATACACGCTCACAAAAAAGAGAAAAAAGAAAAAAATATGTATGTGTGTGTATATATATATATATACACACACACACACACATATTATAAAAAAGGCAGAGTCACCAAATCAATAAACAAATCTACCAATGATAATAAGCTCTAAATACTAAACTAAGATAAACATAAAACCAGAAACAAATTAGAGGCAGAAAGCAAACCCCAAGTCTACAGTTGCTCTGAAAGTCCACTGCCTCAATTTTGGGATGATTTGTTGTCTATTCAGGTATTCTTCAGATGCAGGATACATCAAGTTGATTGTGGAGATTTAATCCACTGCTCCTGAGGCTGCTGGGAGAGATTTCCCTTTCTCTTCTTTGTTCGCACAGCTCCTGGGGTTCAGCTTTGGATTTGGCCCCATCCCTGCGTGTAGGTCACCTGAGGGCGTCTGTTCCCGCCCAGACAGGATGGGGTTAAAGTATCAGCTGTTTAGAGGGCTCTGGCTCACTTAGGCCGGGGGGAGGAAGGGGTATGGAATGCCAGGCGAGCCTGCAACAGAGAGGCCAACATGACGTTGCACCAGCCTGAGGCATGCCATGTGTCCTCCCAGGGAAGTTGTCCCTGGATCACGGGACCCTAGCAGTGGTGGGCTTCACAGGCTCCTGGGAGGGGAGGTGTGGATAGTGACCTGTGCTTGTACACAGGCTTCTTTGTGGCTGTAGCAGGAGCCTTAGCGTTTCACGCCGATCTTGGTGTCCACGCTGATAGCGGCAGCTCAAGCTCATCTCTGGAGCTTGTTTAGGCAGTGCTCTGGACCCCCTCTCCTTGCACACCCTGAAACAATGGTCGCTTGTCTCTTAGGCAGTTCCAGACTTTTTCCAGAGTCCTTCCCACTTTTTCCCCAGACTCCCTCCCAGCTAGCTGTGGAGCACTAGCCCCCTTCAGGCTGTGTTCACGTAGCCAACCCCAGTCCTCTCCCTGGGATCTGACCTCCGAAGCCCGAGCCTCAGTTCCCAGACCCCACCCACCCTGGCGGATGAGCAGACAAGCCCCTCAGGCTGGTGAGCGCTGGTTGGCACCAATCTTCTGTGCAGGAATCTCTCTGCTTTGCCCTCTGCACCTCTGCTGTTGTGCTCTCCTCCGTGGCTCCGAAGCTTGCTCACCACCACCCCGTCTCCGCCAGTGAAGGGGTTTCCTAATGTGTGGAAACTTTTCCTCCTTCACAGCTCCCTCCCAGAGGTGCAGGTCCTATCCCTATTCTTTTGTCTCTGTTTTTTCTCTTTTCTTTTGCCCTACCCAGGTACATAGGTAGTTTCTTGCCTTTTGGGAAGTCTGAGGTCTTCTGCCAGCATTCAGTAGGTGTTCTGTAGGAGTTGCTCCACATGTAGATGTGTTTTTGATGAATTTGTGGGGAGGAAGGTGATCTCCACGTCTCACTCCTCCGCCATGTTTTTTTTTTTTTGCGGTACGCGGGCCTCTCACTGCTGTGGCCTCTCCCGCTGCGGAGCACAGGCTCCGGATGCGCAGGCTCAATGGCCATGGCCCACGGGCCCAGCCACTCCGTGGCACGTGGGATCCTCCCGGACCGGGGCACGAACCCGCATCCCCTGCATCGGCAGGTGTTTCCCCAACCACTGCGCCAGCAGGGAGGCCCCACTCCTCCACCATCTTGAAGATCCTCCCCCCCATTACTTCTTTGGTTTCTACAATTTGATTTGCTACCAAAGCGCAACATTATATATTAAGAATAGATTTAATTGCTCAGTACAGTTTTTACTTTCTTATTTCACACACAGTTGGATATCAATTTTCTATAAACAAATGTTAACAAAGAGTTTAATCTTCAAATGAGTTCAGGATAATAAGCAATGTTTGATGAAAATAGCTAAATCCTATTTGTTGTAATCAGAAAAGCCAATTTATGTCAAAGATGAGCTCCCTTCTGGCTTACCCATGGATAATATTAAAAAAAGTTTTTTAAACATGAAGGGTAAAATACTCAAACAGCTTTTGCCTTTGGCAACAAATGACAGGCTCCCCTTTACTGCTCTCCAGCAATCAACAACAAAGGACCAAAAGCTATACTTAACAATTCTTAGCTTATCTTTGTGACTCAGTTTGTTTCCAGTTTGCATGCCAAAGCGTAGCGAAGTATAGAACACCATCACAACTGAAGAAGCACCAGATTCCCAGCCTTAGATTCTGGTTTCTAATTTTACAACATGATCAAGGTGTCTTTCTGTGCTTCCAAAAGACTAAGACTTAGTACTTAAGTCTGTAGATATGATGTATGGATATTTAATGATACAAGCTAGTAACAAATGGGGATGAAAAACTGCTACTTTGAGGTCTGTTCACTGGTTCAACTAGGAATGATGTAATAATGGTAACCACATCTATTCTTTAGGGGAAAATTTAATTAGAATTATTTATAAAATAAAAAGAAACAGAGGTCCTAATATTATATTGTTGGAATCTGAACCAATTAGATTAAAATAACTAACAAATGACTGAGAAAACAAGCTGCAATCCCTACTTTAGGAGTGCAAAAAGCTATTACCCCAGAGAGGACAAAATATATACAAAATAAAGTTTCACCTATTCATACATAAAACAGTGATTAAGTGGAACTCTCTTAGATATTCAAGTCACAAATTATATATAAATAATTCTTCTAATATGTACTGTACCCCTAGCACTTCCCCACTCAATGAGAGTTTAATTCCTAGGGAATATAATTCAAAAAATTCAGCCAATCTGTGAACATTCCTAACCAAAATATATTCACTGTCTCAACTCTACATATCTCAATACATAATAATTAAATCCTCATTTCATACTAATTATTTTACGCCAATTTTTAACCCTTCATATTTCTCTAGGTTTACTAAATAAATAAATCCTGTCTTCTCAGTCACACGGCAAAGGATCTATTCCCAAAAAGCTTAATTAAATTTATATGTCTCCCTTGGACGCTCTCCAAGTTCAGCATATCTAACTTCATTTGTTGTGTCTGACTTTTCTTTAAGTACAGCAGATCAAGAAAAGAAAAGGTCATTGCGGTGGCTCCTGTCCCTTAGATTACCCTCTATACAATCAGTCCACTATTAGAAGCAACAGTTGAAATCCTAGCTACCCTCAGATTAGAAAGACACCTAACACAGAATTTATGTTTTGTTTTTCAGTATTCTCATTAACTAAATAAGGTATAGTAGAAAGAGAGTTTCAGTGCCATCTTTTACATGTAATCTATCCTCTCTGAGACTCAGTTTTCAGATCTGAAAAAATAGGAATACCATCTATTTCATGGAGATATAACAACAGAAAATGACACCTTTTATTAAAAGAAACTATCACAGGTCCAGGTCACAAAGTCTTAAGCAGTGTTGGCATCCTTGCCAACATCTGTTCAATGTAATCAAACCCTGGGATACAGGTGTTCAATAAATGTTACTTTTCATCCTGCATTTTAGGGATGATTTTTCCAAACAGTATAGAGACTCAACTTCATAAACATTTAGATTTTCATCTACATTATGTGTTGGTCTCCACATTCAGGAATATGGAATAAATTCAGTAATTCCACATAAAAACTGTGTCTAAATTTTCACCTTGCCCTTGAACCAAAACCTGAATTTTGCTAAAATAACAAACAATAAGTATTCCATCACACACTTAGGTTATATGAATCTCAACATGCATTAAAGTAATTGGATCACCTCCCTCCCACCACACACAAAAAAAGAAAACAAAAAATTCCAGGTGGATAATAGGAAGTTAAACAATAAAGAGTTCAAAAGACACCCTTAAGAGTAAAAAAAACAAGACATAAAGTGACAAAAGTTATTTACTATACATATGACTAATAAAAGGCTTAGATCCACAACATATAAAGAACTTCTACATATGAGCAAGAGTCTTGAACAGGTATTTCACAAAATAGGACAGCCAATGCTCAATCTCATTAGTGATCAGTGAAATAAAGTGCAGATTAAAATCACAAAACAGTACTAAATACCCGTCAGAATGGTTAAAGTGGAAAAGACAGAAAAGCACAAGTGTTGGTAGAAGTACAATTGGTGAAAATCAATTTGGAAAATGTTTTGGCAGTATCTCCTAAAATGAACATACATAATCACTATGACCTAGTAACTCTACTCTTAGGTAAACGCTCACGAAACAATGTCTGTGCATGTGACCAGGAAACATATATTAAAATGTTAGTATAATGTATAATACCAAAACTCAAAAAAATCCAAACATCTATCAACAGTAGAATGGATAAATAGTAGTATATTCCTCTAATGGAACATTATACAGCAATGAAAATGAAAAAAACCTACAGCTATATATAAAAACATAGATGAATCTTACAAATATAAGTTGGACAAGCAAAACATTAATCAGGTTAAGGCATACATGCTTAGATGTTAAAGCTATTTAAAAGAGCAAGAAAGGGAATGCCACAAAATACAGAAGAGTGACTGTTTCTGGGAAAAGGAATGGGGTGCTAGCCAGATGTGAGAAGTCATGAGGAGGACTTCTAAAGTACTGTGAATACTTTTTTCTTTTATCTGTGTGATGGTTACACAGATGCTCACTTTGTGATAATTCACTAAGCTATATGGTTTGGTTCTGTGCACCTTTGTGTATATGCAATACATTTTGCCAAACAAAAGGTTATAATAAAGAGAGGAAGGGAAGAAGAAAGAAAATAAATAACAAGTCACAACACTATCTGGAAAGATACCTAATATATTAAGTTAAATACTAAAGTCAAATGAAATGATGACAAATAAGCACACAAAAAGATGCTCAACATCATTAGTCATCAGGGAAATGCAAATGAAAACCATAATGAGATAACCACTACACATCTGTTTAGAATGCCTAAAATACTAAAATTCTTAATACTGAGGATGCAGACCAACTGGTCACCAATGTCGGTAGGAATGCAAACTGGTACAGGCACTTTGAAAAACAGTTTGAAAATTTTTTACAAAGCTAAACATACCCCTACCGTATATAAATCACCAATCTCATTCTTAGTAGTACTTACCCAAGAGAAATGAAAACGTATGTACACACACAATTGTAAGCAAATGTTTATAGCAGCCTTATTCATAATCATAAAAAAAGGAAATAACTCACATGTCCTTCAACTGATGAACAGATAAAGAAACTGGTATATCCACACAATGGTATTATTACTTAACAAAAGGAACAACTATTGATACATGCAGCAACATGGATGATCTCAAATGCATGTTGCTAACTTAACAAAGCTAGACCTAAAAGGCTACACACTGTATGATTCCACTTACATGACATTCTGAAATATGTATTACCTAACTATACAACATAATGAGATTATAATGTAACCCACTTAGATATTTAACTATAATAACAACAGAAAGCGTTACTTGTAAAATTACATTTGCACTTGGTTTAGCATTTTATATACATATTTTAATCCTCTGAATAATCATGTAAAGCTAAATCATCACAACTTTACCAATGAAAACACAAATTCAAAAAGAGTAAAGTAACATTTTACCCACGGATACACATCTAGTGAGTGGTAAAGCTGGGGTTTACTTCCATTGTATCTGGGTCTTTCCAAGCCTATTTTCTTTCCTCTACACCATAATGCCTTTTAGTTCAAAAGCACTGGTAATTGCTTAATGGATAGTGTTCTCTTTTGAATTATTTAAAGATGTGTTCATACTTCCTACATTTGTAAGTTTAAAATAAATCATGAAGGGAACACTCCTGCACTGCTGGTGGGAATGTGAATTGGTACAGCCACTATGGAGAACAGTATGGAGGTTCCTTAAAAAACTACAAATAGAACTACCATATGACCCAGCAATCCCACTACTGGGCATATACCCTGAGAAAACCATAATTCTAAAAGAGTCATGTAACAAAATGTTCATTGCAGCTCTATTTACAATAGCCCGGAGATGGAAACAACCTAAGTGCCCATCATCGGTTGAATGGATAAAGAAGATGTGGCACATATGTACAATGGAATATTACTCAGCCATAAAAAGAAACGAAATTGAGCTATTTGTAATGAGGTGGATAGACCTAGAGTCTGTCATACAGACTGAAGTAAGTCAGAAAGAGAAAGACAAATACCATATGCTAACACATATATATGGAATTTAAGGGAAAAAAATGTCATGAAGAACCTAGGGGTAAGACAGGAATAAAGACACAGACCTACTGGAGAACGGACTTGAGGATATGTGGAGGGGGAAGGGTGAGCTGTGACAAAGCGAGAGAGAGGCATGGACATATATGCCTACCAAATGTAAGGTAGATAGCTAGTGGGAAGCAGCCGCATAGCACAGGGATATCAGCTCGGTGCTGACCGCCTGGAGGGGTGGGATAGTGAGGGTGGGAGGGAGGGAGATGCAAGCGGGAAGAGATATGGGAACATATGTATATGTATAACTGATTCACTTTGTTATAAAGCAGAAACTAACACACCATTGTAAAGCAATTATACCCCAATAAAGATGTTAAATAAATAAATAAATAAGTAAATCATGAATATTTCCTGTTATTCAGATACGCACATACCCACAATCATACAATACAAAGTTAAAATACACAACTTCTGCCCTCAAGATGTTTATAATCTAATAGCACACATATGACAAAGTAGGCAATTTTAAACCTCAAAAATAATAGCCGAGTAGTAAAAACATGGGTAGTGTGAGTACCTTATAATAACAAAATAATTCTAATTGCTTCTTCCCATCTTTTGTATCATCACTATCATTCATTTCACTTATATAAGGATATGTGTGTGAAGTATACATATATACATACACATAAGCAAACAGTCAAATACAGTGTCACTATTATTTTAAACTGTTATCTGTTAGATCAATTAAGAACAAGAAAAATAAAAGTTTTTATTTTATCTTCATTCATTTCTTCTCCAATGCTTTTCCTTAGATATCTGAGTTTCTGACCTGTATCATTTTATCTCTAAAGCACTTCTTTTAACATTTCTTGCAAAAATGGTCTACTGGCAAAAAATGCCCTCAGTTTTTGTCTGATAATTTTTTTTTCTCCTTTACTTTTAAAGGATAATTTTGCACAGTACATTATTCTAGGTTGGTGGCTTTTTTCTCTCAACACCTTAAATAGTCCACTCCGCTCTCTTCTTGCTTGCATGGTTTCTAGGGAGAAGCCAGATAATAATTCTTATCTTTACTCCTCTGTGAGGGATTTTTCCCCCTCTGGCTTCCTCAGGATTTTTTTATCTTCAATTTTCTGTTATTTGAAAATAACATGCCTAGGTATAAGGATCTTTTTGGCATTTATCCTACTTGGTGTTCTCTGAACTCCCTGGACCTTTGGTTTGATGTCTGATGTTGATTTTGGGAAATTCTCAGTCATTACTGTTTCAAATACTTCTTCTGTTCCTTTCTTTCTTCTCTGGTATTGCCATTATGCTTATGTTACACCTTTTGTAGTCACCCCACAGTCCTTGGATATTCTGTTCTTCTGTTCTGGTTTTTTATTGTTTTTTTGTTTTGTTTTGTTTTTTGCAGTACGTGGGCCTCTCACTGTTGTGGCCTCTCCCGTTGCGGAGCACAGGCTCCGGACGCACAGGCTCAGCAGCCATGGCTCATGGGCCCAGCCGCTCTGCGGCATGTGGGATTTTCCCAGACCGGGGCACGAACCCATGTCCCCTGCATCAGCAGGCGGACTCTCAACCACTGCACCACCAGGGAAGCCCTGTTCTGTTTTTTTTATTCCGGGCTTTTTCTCTTTGGTTTTCAGTTTCCAAGAATTCTACTGATACATCCTCTTGCTCAAGACTCTTTCCTCATGCATGTCCAACGTACTAATAAGGCCATCAAAAGCACTCTTCAATTCTGTTACAGTGGGTTTTTTTTCTCTAGCATTTCTTTTTGGTTCTTTCTTGGAACTTCTATCTCTCTACTTACATCGTCCATCTGTTCTTGCATGTGGTCTACTTTATCCATTAGCACTCTTAGCATATTAATCACAGCTGTTTTAAATTCCAAGTATGATAATTCCAACACCCCTGCCATATCTAATCCTGATTCTCGTGCTTGCTCTGCCTCTTCCAATTGTGTTTTCTGCCTTTTAGTATATCTTAAAATTTCTTTTTGACAGCCAGGCATGATACACTTTTTAAAATGAACTTCTATAAACAGGTCTTTCGTAATATGGTGGTAAGCTGCAAGGGGATGGCTGAACAATTTATAGCCTTATGATAAGATCTCAGTCTTTTAGAAAGCCTGTGCTTCTGGACTGTGAACTTCACACACACACTTCTCAATCCATCTCCCTCCCCTCAGGTGGAACAGGATGGCTAGAGTGAGCTGAAGTTGTGTATTTCCCTTCACCCACATCAGTTATCCTCTGATAAAACTCCAGCAGGTTAGGCTCTGGTGAAATAGTTTATCCTAAGGGCAAGCCTTGTTAGGAGGAACAGAATGCTCTGGCATATTTCAAAGTCATTCCTTTTCCCCTTCCTCTCTCAAAAGCATGAGGGGATTTTTCTGATATTCACTGAGAGAATCTGGTAAAGACACAACAGGTAAGACTCACAAAAGTGTGGGGCCTCTGATGACCGGTTTCCCCTGGAGTTTTTAACTCTCAGAGTTGCCCACACTGAACCTCCAGCAATTTGTCAACCAATTCAGGCTTCCCTACACCAGCACTGGCTTCCAACAAGGTTGCTGCTCTGGTGAACTGTGATTCACTGTAGTCTCAGCTGGTCTCTCCAATTTTAAGGGCAGTGGTTTGCTTTGTGACCTCTCTCTACTAAAAAAGTCATTGATTTTTCAGTGTGTTCAGGTTTTTACTTGTTGTCAGGATGGAGTGGCAACTTCCAAGCTTCTTACATGCCATACCAGAAAGCGGAAGTTTGCATTTTCTTTTAAGAAATGTTTTTCTACACCACAAGCTTAAAAACTTATGTAGAATAATAAAACATATACAAACTCAATATCATATAGAACAAAACTGTGTTACATACTTTGTAAATTATTTATTTATTATTTTTCACTTTCCTCTTACAATGCACATATTTATATTTCTAGACATGTAGCCTAGATCAGACACTGTTCTTAAATATCTGAACCTCCCAGTTTATCTATAAAAATCAATATAAAATTATAAACTATAATCCTTGAAATATATCTTCCAAACAAGTGATTAAAACACAGCTTACCATTTTGATGCCTGTGGAAAATGTCACTGGTTTTGTAGGTTTAGGTTTCTCAAGTTGCATTTCCAGTTGGGTAGATCTATCTTTATGCTGAGCCAAAAGTAGAGCAACGGGGAGATCAGAACTCTCCTGCAAGAAAAGTTAAAGTGCAATGTGAAAGTTAAAAATAAAAGCAATGAGTCTTTTATTTTAAATTATGCCTTTCCATAAACATTTGATGTCAACCTAGGTATTCACTTTATGGAGAACACTTTACAAAAAACTTTAACAATCCATAATAAGAAAAGGCTGCTTTAGACTCATAAATCAAAATAACCTACAAAAAAGGATTTTTATAAAATCCACATTAAAGACAATATAATAGGATCTTATTTCATCTAGCAAAACCAACCATATTTATTAAAATAAAAAAATTAGAAGCTAATCACAAAAATAGTACAAAGTACTATAACTTAGATCAGATGTTTATCTAAGACACGTTTCTTTTTTACCAGTGAATTCAGACCAGTCTGAAATTGTTTCCCATTAGATTTCACCTGAGGCCGTTTGGAAATGATCCTTGCTCTGTTTTGCACAATGGAATGATTGTTAAATACAATCAAAAGACATTTATCAATATTTTCTCCTTTATTGACTTCTTTATAAATTTTTTTAATTAACAAAATAACAGTAAACACTTTTAATATCTTATATTGATACTAAATCAGGGCCACTATTTACACAAATCTGTACACACACATATTAATAACACAAATTACTAACTCTTATATGTAGACTGTCATTTATTCTGTTTAACATGAAGTCTTCTCACATGTTTAAAGTGATGCAGAGCTAAGATCTAAACTAAATGTATCCAGACATTTTCCTTTCTGAGCTGTCAGTTAAATAAGAACACAGAAACACATGCAAAATGAAACCAGGAAGGAAGGAGATCATATACAAACATATGCAAAGACACATACTACTTTCTATATCTGTAAACAAAAATGAAGGTACAAACACATTTCAGTCTCCTATACCAAGGTGACCTACGAAAACAGTCTTCAAGTGGCCCACAGAGATTTAACATAGTAACTACCCAGAATTTAATCCTGAAAAAACTATATTGTTACACATTTCATAGTATAAAAGTAAAGACATAGCAGAATCTAATTTTCTTTCCAAAACCAACAACTTAATATTTTGGGGCACAAATATGGCTAATTAATATATTTAAAGGACTTGTTTAAAAGTTATAGTACAGGAGATATTCAAGTAACAAGCCACTTATTTCCATAGCATCGTCCTAGAATAAATCTGTATCTCAAAACTTTGTAACAGAAGCGCTATGCAAGAGCAAATGTTACGAAGATTAAAACTTTTTAAAGTAAATGGAAAAACACAAATTTTATTTATAAAATAGAACTTTATTAAGGATCAAAATTCTTAAGACATGGCTTTAGCAATAATGAAGGAGGATGAATAAAATACACTATGACAACCTTTCATATTCTAAAACAAAGCATTAGTAATGCATTAATAATAGCATTGCTGTGAATTCCTGCAGCTATTCCTATTTCCATTGGAATTTTATAATAAAATGTAAAATTAAAGAATATTTTAAATGGACGGTGGCCCAAAATATCTTTTAAAATCTCTAACTACCTTTTCTTATGTAAAAACTATTTCCTTGGCTAAAATGCTAAATCATTGCTTCCTAATTAATACTCTAAGTGAATTCAAATTCCATACCTGGTACTTACCCTAAAAAGTAAAAGTTCTCATGTAAAAGTAAGACAATGTGTGCATTTCAAAAAAGTTGCTAATCAATACTTTGCCTGTTTTAATCCTGGTTTCACCTTCACATAAAAGAACCAGAATATTAAAATGTCTTGATAAAACAGTTGAAATTTAATAAAAATAAACATTCTAGAAAGCTAAAACTAATTTTGATACTAAGGCAATACAATTTACTTTAAATCTGCTGTACTCCACTTTAGCAATCGAAACTTTGGAGACTGAAAATCTTTGTAAATGTTAAACTAGAGGGACTTCCCCAGTGATGCAGTGGTTAAGAGTCCACCTGCCAGTGCAGCGGACGCAGGTACAGGCCCTGGTCTGGGAGGATCCCCCATGCCACGGAGCAGCTGGGCCCATGTACCACAACCGCTCAGCCTGTGCTCTGGAGCCCGCCCGACGCAGCTGCTGGGCCCGTGTGCCACAACTACTGAAGTTGTGGTCCGCAACAAGAGAGGCCACCACAGTGAGAAGCCCGCGCACCACAGCAAGGAGTGGCCCTCGCTCTCTGTAACTAGAGAGAAAGCCCGTGCACAGCAACGAAGACCCAACGCAGCCAAAAATAAATTAAAAAAAAAAAAAGTTAAACTAGAAATAAGCAAGAGTTCTAACAACAACAAAAAAAATCTACAGAGTAAAATAAACTATGGGAAACATACATGCTCTCAGAAACACAAAAAATGTAGATTCAGCCTTTCAAGTTATTTCATTCTTCTTAGCTTTCCATTTTTACCCTGAAAGGTTCCCTAAGCTACATTGATTGCCTGAAGGTCCACTGCTTAATATTTAAAGAAATTTTAATTAAGACTACCTGTAATACTCATTAAAAGCTTTATAATGACCATTTTTAAATGATTATTTTAACTGACTTAAAGCAAGCCATCTGGCAAACAATATTCTAATAAAAATCAGCTACTGCTTATGACAATATTAGCCCTTAACAAAATTTAAGACATAGCTGAAGAGAATTTTCAAACAAGAATATAAAAAGATTTAATAAGTCAAGACCTGTTTAAAAATCTTTTTCCAAAGTTTAAAAAAAAAAAAAAAACCTGAATTTACAGTTAGGATTAAATAAATGGACATTTTAGGCAACATTATAGTAAATGCTAAGCCATAAACATTAAGACCATAATATTAAAATCCTGTCACATCATACAGTATAGTGTAATGCCAATGCTTTTATAAAAGGTTAAAAAGTAACTTGTAGCACAAGGACCAGAAACAGCAGAAAAAAAATTCTAATAAGTTGTGCTTATACTAGTTGCCTAAATTAGATCCAGAGAATCATTCTAAGATTTAAGCTTCTAGATATATTTATAGATGCCAATTCAATCTTTCTTAATAAAATCTAACACATGAACATACATAGAAAAAAATACAATATATTCTTTTACTTAATAAGGATTCAGGAGGATAAAAAGAAATTTAATGAATTCTTTCAGTTAGTCAATAAGGATGAAATATATGTTAGCATTTTAACAAAAAAATTTTAATAAATATTAAAAAA
This sequence comes from Neophocaena asiaeorientalis asiaeorientalis, assembly GCF_003031525.2. Taxonomy (NCBI): domain Eukaryota; kingdom Metazoa; phylum Chordata; class Mammalia; order Artiodactyla; family Phocoenidae; genus Neophocaena; species Neophocaena asiaeorientalis. The sequence goes on from NW_020171993.1 coordinate 2,318,762, forward strand.
TTAAAGTAACAATCTTTAAATATAAATTTAAATATGAAAATGAGAAATTCAAATTGAATTGGTATTTAAACCAATCTGTTGTAATTAATTGTTCTAATGAATACAGTAAATTGTTAAGGATTATTTAACCACCATGTTACATGATCTAAACAGTAAAGAAAGTATGCACAGTAATGACTTGCAGGTGAAGAAAACAGGAAGGGGGAGCAGTTCTTAACAAAAGCCAATATTAACTCCAGATTATACACAACGTACAACATTGGCAGTTGCAGCTCAACTGCCAAGAACAGCTCAATGAGGCAGCAAAACTTCATGCTAAAAGACTAAAGACAAAAAGAATATGCAAAAATAATTGCTATGCAAAACCAGTTTATCTCAAAATCAAAACTAAAAACGCTTTATACTAAATGGAACATTTTTAAAAAGTTAAAGTGTATTTTCGTCTTATATCTAAGTTCTGTATTTGGAATTAACTCAATTAATTGTATAGCAGAAAGCATTACCAAAGAAAACTCTGCATAAAATGATGAGAGAAACAACCTTTCAAAAAAATAATTGTAACATGAATCTTTACTAATTCATTCTTTAAAGTTTTTAATTTCTCACAAGCTACATGTCTATGAAAAAAATGTAAAACATGATATGCATCATTTCAACTGTTAAAGCCACAACTGCCACTTAATAGTTTCAAAAAAAATTAATGGAAGTTAGGGATTTCCCTGGTGGCACAGGGGATAAGACTCCATGATCCCAATGCAGGGGGCCCAGGTTCAATCTCTGGTCATGGAACTAGATCCCACGTGCATGCCACAAATAAGAGTTCTCATGCCACAACTAAGGAGCCCTGGGGACACAAGTAAGGAGCCCACCTGCCGCAACTAAGACCCGATGCAACCAAATACAAAAATAAATATTAAAAAGAAAAATCAATGGAAGTTACTAAGGAAAAAAAACATATTCTATTTTATACACTGCTGTCCTCATTTTTTTTTTCCTTTCTTGGCACAACAGCACACGGTGCAGCCTGCAGTATCTCATTTCCCAACCAGGGACTGAACCCAGGCCATGGCACTGAAAGCGCCAAATCCTAACCACTAGACCACCAGGGAACTCCCTGTCCTCATTTTTAGAACCAAATTTACATTCCATTCATAGAAAGTAGATATGGTTTATGATAAGCATTTTCTGTCTGAGCCTCGCTAAGGCCTTTACCCTTATTTTTCCTTTACTTTCTCACCTACTTCTAATTTAAATTATCTTGCTTTCTCTTTTTATTCCTGGTTATATGGCTTAAATGTTTTTAGGGCAAAAGCACAGTAGAAAACTATACACATACACTTTTACCTGATCATAGAATAACAAACAGCATAGCAACTAGTAGACTGAGGAGTTAAGTGTGTTAACACCACATGGAAATTAATTATGGGTCCAGAAAGGGGAAAGGAAGAATGTAAAAAGACTTTACTGGAAAGGACAATTTTCTAATTGTGATTTCATCAATATCACAATGGTTTATAAACATCAAATAATATTCTCCAATCTATGAAACACTTCATAAACCTTGGTTATAATTACTGCTATTATCTAACAATGTTGTCTACCTAGGGAGCTAATAACTAGAAAACACCAATAACTTGCAAGACATTGCCATTTCTTTCAAATGTATTTTTTTCATGCAAAAATATGAAACATAGTTCTCACAGAGTAACCAGAGTCAGTAAAACTTCAGCATGAAGCCAAAACACTTGAAAATGAGCTAGTTATTAGAAAACCAGTATTAATCAGGAGAAAAATGCTCTGAAAACAATATGTTTTAGTCAGTAAGCTCAGAAACACATCAACAACCTATTAATAGTAAACTGGCTTATGTTAGTTATAATATTACTCTCTTACCTGAAAATAAAATGGATATTGACAAACTTTTTTTTAAATAAAGGAACAGAAGGTGAATAAACCAGCACAAACTATAGAAATACTATTTAAATACCTTTACCCAGAATAATAAATAGGAAAGATAAACCCTGAAGACAAATGATTTTTTATCACAATTAACATTAATACGTACCAGTTCATCTAAAAAAGCCTGTTTATTCTTCCTTTTTAGAATCTGCTGCAGTTGTTCTTCTTTTTGTATAAATAGTCTTCTTTGTTCATTTTCCTGTCGTTCTACCTCTAAAGCTTCTTCCAATTCCTCCTGTTCCCGAGTCTAAAACAGAAACATTGATATATGGCATGGAATAAATTTAGTAACCAAATCAACCCTATACCATACTCTGTACCTCCTTTCTTGGAAGCATAAAATGCACTAGTCACTAATTGTTTAACAGTGCAGCAATTCCACTTTAAAAGAACTAGAATTCATTTTATTTCATGTGGACATGTTACTATTAAAGAGAATGACATCTAGCACTAAATGAACACCTAAACAAAGTACACTGAGCCCAGCTGCAGAATTGTAGAAACTGCTTAATAATGTCTTTATTTTAGGAGATTTAACAAGAAAAACACAATAAAACAAAAAACCCAAAAACAAATAGATAATCTCCATATAGAACTATTGATTGAAACACTCCATATAAAAGACTGGTTTATTTAATAGAAACAATTTTCAGAATTATAAGATAATGAAAAGTTATCATAGGAGTTAGCTTCTTTTTCCCAAGTTAAAATAAGTCTTTCTGATGCTTGAGTTCCAAATAGCATTCATTTAAGGTAAGTTATGAAAAGCTGAAGTCATTTTCTAACACAAGCATATAAATTTCAAGGGTCCTCTTTGTAGACTGAAAAATTCAAAATCCAGAGCTAATATGTAGAGAGAATGAGCTACAGGCCTACTCATTTCCCTTTTATGAAGTTCCTCAGAAATATTAAATACTTCAAGGTTCTGAAATTTATTCCAACTCTAACTTGTACTTAAAAGCAATATTATACCTAGCCTTTGCTCTTTAAGTCTTCTGAATGAGAAATATAGTAAAATCTGAATGGCTTTAGTTTAAATCCTTGACTGTTGCTATTGAAAATGTAATACCTTTTTTTTTAATTCAACAAAACATTGAGAATTTATGGCACCTCAAGATAAATACAGAATAGAGGGAGAGAGTATAATACATTTGGGGATCACTAACATAATATATGAATTAACAGAGACCTCAGAGAAAAGTACATTTTTATGTAAAATAATAATTAAAACACTCTATTAGATTTTTTTCACTTCACAAATTAAACTCCCCAAAGAAACAAGATTCCAAATTAAAAAGTGTTTCACTTATAATTCAAACTCAGTATATGCAAAATTAAGTTTAGCATTTGGTTTCCCAAAGCTGATCACCCTCCTGTATTCCTGATTTCTGCTAAGCGCACACCTACATCTCAGGCAACTCAAGTTGAAACCTCAAAGTCATCTCTGTTTACCCCCTCTCCCACAACCCCATTCCTCTTAAATTAAATCAGTTGCTAAGTCCTATTAGCATCTCTCCCTGTAATTTTACAAACCTCTATTACTGAGGTTACTATTCTAACTCAGGCACCCAGTGGAGAAGAGAATTCAAACTTGATTTAGAAGGATTACTAGGAATAAATGTAAAAAGTTAGGGGGTGAGATATGAGGGCTAGAAAAGTGAATTACTGGACTATAGGTCCATAAGCAGAAAAGGATGAGTCTCATGATAAAACAGTGACATGTAAGTAATAAGTACGACAAGTGACAGAGAGGTATACACAGAGTACAGTTGGGACAGAATTGATAGAGTGGTAAATTCTCCTTGCAATGATGGAGGACAGGTAGAGTTAGAAAAGATTTCATATACAGTGTTATGGGTTGAATGTGTGCCCCCAAAATATATATTGAAGTTTTAACCCCTGGTACCTATAAATGTGACCTTATTTGGAAATAGGGTCTTTGCAGATGTAATCAAGTTAAGATAGGTCATACTGGAAATTTTGCCACAGACACATGGGGAGAAGGCCATGTGAAGACAGAGACAGAAATCAGAGTGGTGCCAAAGGTGTTAGAAAAGGCAAAGAAAGATGCTTCCCTAGAGCTTTCAGAGAGACCATGACCCTGATGACACCTTGATTTCAGACTTCTAGCCTACAGAAGCCTGTTCTTGAAGAGAACAAATTCCTGTTGTTATAAATCACCCAGTTTTTGGTAATTTGTTTTAACAGTCCTAGGTAACTAATATATGGAGGTTGAGCAGACTTCAAACAGTAGGTATTTACCCCCACTGGAGAGTGGAAGAGCCATTTAGGCAGAGAAAACAAAGGTGCAAAGACATGAATAAAGCTGGAATGCTTAGTATGGCCAAGTCATGAAGTATGGGAGTTGGGGAAAGCTCTAGATAAAGCTGGAGAGGCAAGCAGACGGCAGATCATGGAAAGTCGACCATACCATACTAAGGCATGCATTTATGCCATACTAAGGCAACTGGGAAGACATTAGAGTTTGGAAAGATGACTAGAAGCAGTGAAGAATACATATCAATGGGGTTCAAGACTGAAGACAGGAAGACTAGTTAAAAGAATATTTCAATAACTCAAGTAAGAAATAATGAGGACCCTAAGTAAAGTAACAATAATATAATTAGAGGAGGAACCAGGTTTGAAAGGTCATAAGGAAAGACTATCAACAATATATGAAGACTGACCAGATATGGCTAGAACACTTAGATAAAGAATGTAATAGGAGAAATAGGTGGGAGAGTGAAGATTAAAAGGTTCAATTATGGGGGCTTCCCTGGTGGCGCAGTGGTTGAGAGTCCGCCTGCCGATGCAGGGGACACAGGTTCGTGCCCCGGTCCGGGAAGATCCCACATGCCGCGGAGCAGCTGGGCCCGTGAGCCATGGCCACTGAGCCTGCGTGTCCGGAGCCTATGCTCCGCAAAGGGAGAGGCCACAACAGTGAGAGGCCTGCGTACCGCAAAAAAAAAAAAAAAAAAAAAAAAAAAAAAA